>NC_137812.1:11594040-11711962 GCF_963921795.1 Nannobrachium achirus
CCCCAATATAGTAGTAGTCTCTCTCTCTCTCTCTCTCTCTCTCTCTCTCTCTCTCTCTCTCTCTCTCTCTCTCTCTCTCTCTCTCTCTCTCTCTCTCTCTCTCTCTCTCTCAATCCAAACTGGAAGCCAGAGTTGTTATTTAGTGCCGTTAAAAAACATCTTCAGAGAGCTGTAGTGCCCCCCCCCCACACCCACACACACACACACACACACACACACACACACATCTTTAAATTACAAAAGAGTAAGTGATCTACTTCCGGGTCATGTATCGCTAACTTAAATACCAAACCACTTTGCCAAGATGTACTACATATGTACTAAATATAGCTTAAAAATTCAAACACCCATGTCACCTTTGCAAGATGTCGTTTCCAAACCTCTGTATACAGTTGTATTCGTTATTACCCTCATATTTTGCCTCTATATAAAATAGTCCGCCGGTCAAATATGTCCGACCGGAAACGTGCGCTGCGGCACAATAGTTCCACCACAATAGTTCCCCCCCCCATTTTTTTTTTTTTTTTTAACTTTTTTTTACTTTTTTTATTTTTTATTTTTTTACTTTTTTATTTTATTTATTTTTTAACTAGATGTGAGCGGCCCGAAGGGCCGCGACCCTCTAGTAGTAGTATACACACACACACACACACACTCAAATAGTTATTGGCCTATCAAAGACGGGGGTGAAATGGGCTGTGTTTTCAGATGCTCAACCGCTGAACTGGGAGAGCGAGACATACATCTTTAAAGCACTTTCATGAGGCAAGCTTTTTGGACTGGCCATTGTTTTGAGAGACTTTGATGACTACAGGGTCTCGCAGGAAGTAGCGCAGCAGTGTGCTGCAAGGCCCCTTTGTGTGTGTGTGTGTGTGTGTGTGTGTGTGTGTGTGTGTGTGTGTGTGTGTGTGTGTGTGTGTGTGTGTGTGTGTGTGTGTGTGTGTGTGTGTGTGTGTGTGTGTGTGTGTGTAGAGAGAGAATGTCAGGGGTCGCATTGCTGACGTCTTATCACTGAAGTCACTGTTTGCTGCTCAGCTTGCACCGTGCAAACTTTAATCAGTGTCAGCGACAAGACGGAGCCTTTTCTCTGTGCATACAAACACACTCAAAGCCTCCCTTAATTTGGCTCTTGAGCGTGTACAGATGTAACCAAACGGACCCTTACGGGTCCATGGCCTGGAATTTCGACATTTTAGGGGTGTGGCCTTTGGTATTGTCCATTTTCTGAGGGCGCAAAGGCCAAATGCCAGGGCAGGAAGGCCATCAAATAAAACAAGATTTTAGTCCATTGAAAGAATTTGTTGAATTTAATTTATTTACAATCTGATCCATGCTCAGCCCTGCACCAATCAGAGTCACTGGATTGGTTTAAAGATGGGGACTCGGGGGAGTTAAGATTTCGGAATCTCAACAAAAGACACTGGTGTCTACATGACAAGAAAGAGACACCGATGTCTACTGTCTACATATCGACCAGAAAGTGGTACAGTCAGGTGGGGCATTAATAAGGCCACTGTGGCCTCAGGTCATGCCATTGGTCTGAGGGGCACAAGGCCAAACTGAGGGGGCCTCCATGAAATTCCTGCCCTGGTTACATCTGTACACGCTCGAGAGTTACAAATGGGGAGTTAAGCCCTTTGCACACAGGCGCGTTTATCCATACGGATAAAACGGACAATTTCACTTTTTAAGAAGAAAACAATGATTCTCTACGACCTCATGCACACCGGACAAATGGATAAATGAATACTGGGGATTTTATTGTGGAGGTGTGTTTGTGCACACTTTATCAGTGTATGTGTCTGTGTGTGAGTGCGTGTGTGTACGTACGCGTGCGGGTCGTTTTGCATCAATTGCAAGATGTCTCCCATGCTGCTGAATGGCACATCTTGTGTTGGAACACGGCACATAGAGCTGTCTGTTGTCAATAGCTTGCTGTCGGCACATACGATTACGTCACTCAGGAATATGCATTAAGTTTACACACACACACACACACACACACACACACACACACACACACACACACACACACACACACACACACACACACTGTTGGTATCATGTATTGCATGAGATGGGTAGAGAGACATAGGAAACATGGAGAGAGAGTAGGGGAGTGACATGTAGCAAATCATGGTCAGGCCGGCCAGGAATCGAACCGGGTACTCGAGGTCAGGCATTGGAGCCCATGTTCCCTAACCACTGGGCTATCGGGTTTCCCAATGTCATATACAGTATATCGTTGTTGTCGGGCGGAAACCTCATATCTCCAAGTTTCAAATTGTACGTTCTTTCACAAAGTAAAGCCCTGCTTCATCAATGGCCTTGTATGATGAATCGTCATACAAGGCCATCGCACAAAAGTAGTGAAAACAGCAGATCTACAAGCACACAACGCCTCGCGGTGCGAGGCGTTGTGTGATTGTAGATCTGCTGTTTTCACTAGTTTAAATCATTTTAAAAATGATACGTACAAAAGAAACGGTTTCCACCCGACAACGACAATATACAGGAATATCTCTCTCTGGACTGTAGAACCTCTAGTTAGTGTGAACATTAAAACACGACGATCCAATGAGCTGTATGTCACCCTTTTGGGTGTAGTGTAGTGGTGAAGGAATGGATGATTTCTACACAATACTCTCTCCTGTGTGAGAACTAAACTTCGTCACAGCAGCTTTAAATACTGTATTGTTAATGAAGGATAAGAGCAGATTGGGAGGGGGGGCAACACCGTTGAGTGAACAAGGATGTAGAGAAGTTTGTTCAAACAAGTTACGTGCCTACATTTCAGAAACACTGCTCCGATCAGATACAGATACGTTTCTAGTGAAGACCTGCACAGAGATCTGATCGCTAATCAGGTCTACAGTTTGCCTGGTTCCAGCCCATAGACCCGCACTGTTTCTCTGGTCTGGTGTTGAGTAAATGAATCTGCAGTTTACAGTCTGAAATGACAGCTCCTCCAATGAGCGCAGGGGGTGGGGGTGGGTCTGACAAATATCCAATCCTTGCAGCAGTTGAAACGATTGCATTTCAGGAAGTTCACACACCAGGCCTGCAGGCAGGCACAAACGCACAAGCGCGCGTGCTGATTTCACCAAGCTGTTAATGTTGATTACATGTTTCTGGTCGCAGTTCTGTGTGGAAGCAGGCGCTGGCACAGACAGACACACATACACACACATGCCGTGACCGTGCGTCGCGACCGCACGCTCGCACAAAAGTCCCTCGCTCTACCGGTACGTCACACTCGGCTCTCCTGCGACGGCTGTGACACAGCTGCGAAGTAGGGTTGCAACGGTACTCGGTGTTAACGGTGAGCGTGCACAACACCGAGTACTTTACTTGCACACCGATAACACTGTTAAATAAAAAGAAAACACATCCATACTTCTAAAACCTAGAAATGCTATCTAGCTTCATGTATGGTCATTGAGGGAAGGGGGAGTGTTACAGTAGTGCTATGGGTTTAGGTGGAGTCTGAAGAGGTGAGTCTTCAGTCCACGGTGGAAGCTAGTGAGTGAGTCTGTAGTTCTAAGTGCGACAGGGAGTTTATTCCACAGTTTGGGGGCCAGGAGGGCAAATTGTCTAGGACAAGCAGATTTTTGTCCTGGGGTTTTTAGCGAGGGTTCTGTCAGCATCCCTGCTGTTGGCTTATCTGAGTGAACGGGTGCATGGGGTTGTAGGGGTTGATCAGGTTTTGGAGGTATGGAGGAGCCGTACCTTTGGCTGCTTTGAAGGTCAGCATCAGTGTTTTGTATTCAGTGCAGGCCTCAACCGGGAGCCAGTGGAGGGAGCGGAGAAGGGGGGAGACGTGAGAATTTTGGCTGGTTGAAGACCAGTCTTGCCGCAGCATTTTGGATCAGTTGGAGAGCTTACTTATTTAAATACAATACAATGCTTGCTATTTGACTACAAGTTGTCGAGGAATATACCAGGATCGAGACTTGGTCAGAATTGACATTTGTCTATACGCAACCTGTTTGAACAAGCCTATCTACTTCCTTGTTGTAGATGTCAGCCCATGTTTCATTCCGTAATTCCCTTAACAACAGTGTTTTTATTCAGGTATGATCTAATTATGTCAGTGTTTATAGCAGGTGTGACACTAAGGAATGTTCTCACGCCTGAGATAACCCTGTCCCTCATCATCCACTGCAGCTCCTCTGGCCTCTGACCTTATATATAATTATAATACCTTTGTTAAAGTGACCATTTTGTAAAATGTTGCATTTGTAGTTATTTTACTGTAATTTAACAACATAATAACCAGCACAGATAGACAAAGAGACATTCATGGATTTATATTTAAAAGTAACTTTTATTCTCCCCCTGGACCCAGGGTATGGCAGCTGCATACCCCTGCCATACCCAATTGACGCCCCTGTAAAAAAGGCAAGTCTTCTGCAACTACCGTTCACTCCGAAGGGCAGTACCTGCCACGTATTATTACGCTGCACTCAGACTGGAACGCACAAGTTGAGTGAGAGTTGTGTGGGGGAGGCGGGGGGCAGAGACAGCACAATGCATTGCGGATGGAAGTCGAGTGGTTTGAAGTCTAGTGCGAGTCGTGAGCAAGTTGGACGCAACCACACAACACCACACGACTCGCACTCGACTTCAAACCACTCGACTCCCATCCGGAATGCATTGCGCTGTGCCTGCCCCCCGCCTCCCCCACACGACACGCACTCGTTTTTGTGCCTTTAGGTCTGTAGCCGGCCTCTGGTGTTGGAGTGAACAGTGTTTTGCGCTGTGATCCAGGTAGGGATGTGCATTAGGCCCTGAGGCAGCAGGCTGGTGCACTCTGGGCCATCAATTAAGATGGCATACCGGTAGGTTGGTTTCAAGGGTATGATTATTATTATGACTCAGTTCTCTGACTGGAACTGCTCCAAGTACAACTTTGGATGTGAGGATTCATGTAACACTTAATGGAGTAGTTCACCCCTCTATTGATTAGTCACACCATGGAGACTTGAGTTCAATAATATGTTTTTTGTATTTGTCGCATTACTAAGACAAAGAAAACAATTATTGTAGTAAATTCACCCCCATTGATTCTGGATGGGGACCCAAATGCATTTGGGTCAGAATCAATGGGGGTACATTTAGGGTCAAGGGTCAAGTACATTTACCCCCATTGATTCTCACACAAATGTGGGTCCCCATCCAGGCCCATGCATTTGGGTCCCCATCCAGAATCAATGGGGTTAAATTTACTATAATACTTTTTTTTGTCTTGGGAATGCAACAAATACAACAAAATATTTTTGAACTCAAGTCTCCAAAAAAAAAGTCTAAACTATTTTAACGCTTCCAGTGCCAGTCCCTAGAGGGCACCAAAGAATGCCAGACTTTCTCCCATAGGGGACTGCATTAGCATCCGGGGGCTCACGTTGCAGTGACGCACGTGCTCACGTTCGTGCACGTCATGGAAAGGTCTCGGATGATAATGCTAACAGAATAGCTATTCCCATTTTGTCATTTTAAAGATCATTTTTCGGCGATTTCGCCGTAAATAAACCTTGCGCCACATCCCTAAAAACACAATCCAGAGATATGGGCCTCCAAAGATGTGGTTTTTCATTGGATTCGGCGGCGATTCGCGGCTACGTTCGCGGCTCACGGCCGGCATGGCTTCCCCAGGATTTGGACCACTGGATTTTAAATTTAGGCTCAGGCTTCAGAAGGCCTCGGATCATTTTATTCATTTCATTAAAAATCCCGAACATGTTCGGGATAGGCACACTGGACTACGTTCCGGAAGCGGCGCTGAACATTCGGTGAACATTGGGGGTCTCAAAAATGTATTTTAAACCATTTTTAATGGAATATATCGTCGGACCATGTAAAATGGCTAGCTGGCTAGCGTAGGACGAGCCAGGACCACCCACGGCTCTACAAGCAGCTCAGGGTAAGTCAATTAATAAAAAAAATTGTTTTGGATTGAACATATCCCGATAGGCACAGAATGAGTTAAGATGCATTGTTGGCCTGTTTATTAACATTAACAGTAAAATTCCCACCTGCTTTTTGTTGCATTAAGGGCAGGGTCTTTAGGCCCTATCCGCAAGTTTCCAACATCCCATCGTGCATTGCGCAGAAATTGGACGGAGCTTCCGGCGCCGCAGCCGAGTGTGATCTACAAGCTCACAACGGCTGCATCTGCGACGCGACGTGAGCTTGTATGTCTGCTGTTAACCGGAAGTGTGGTGCAGTGTGGTGCAAAACATTCTCCAGTAAATTCCCGCGGAAAGAGGTGGACACTGTATGTTTCCTTCCACATCTCCAGCATCTTCCTCGCCCTTTTATCCAGTCTGCCATGTTCTGTTGGGGCGGCATAGCTCAGGGGTAGAGAAACCGTTATTAGAGCACAAAGGGTTCCCGAAGGGTTCCCCTGAGTTAATGTCGAAGAGTCCTTGGGCAAGACTCTGAACCCCTAATTGCTCTTGGTGAATAGGTTGGTGCCTTGCATGGTTTCCTCCGCCACCGGTGCATGAATGGGTGCGTGAATGGGTGAATGTAATGCACAATCTATGTAAAGCGCTTTGGATAAAAGCGCTATATAAATGCACCATTTACCATTGTATTTCACTTTACTTCGTGCTTTCAGACTTTTTTTCACTTTTAGTCATGGAATGTTCAGGATATTGACAGCATGAACAAGAAAATGTGAATTTCGGTCTGGCCCTGTCATGAGCCGATGAACTTCATACTGCTTAATAAGGTAGCAAACGAGTTTGACCTTTGACTGTATTTCTCTTCTTGGGAATTGATTAGAGCAGTGGTTCTCAACCTGTGGGTCGAGACCCCCAAATTATTTTGGGGGGTCTCCACTCTCCAGATGATTAACTTAGTGTGCAACATTGTTTTCTCACTCAACAGTAAACACACCAACATAAAGTTTAAGTGTATAGAGGGTATATGCACATTTCTAAAGTGACAATTTATGGACTTTTTAATGCCTCTAAAATGACAAATTAAACATTGGCCAAATTGTCAACTATTAGAGGTAGAAATTGTGAAAATAGCAGATCTACATGCTCACAACGCCTAGGCGTTGTGAGCATGTAGATCTGCTATTTTCACAATAGAACCGTGTTATACAAAATGTAATGCCTCAACTCTTAGTGCTCATAAGGGTGCTGGGTCCCCAGTTCGAATATGATTATTTTGGGGGTCACAGCCTGAAAAGGTTAAGAACCACTGGATTAGAGCCCATTTGGAGTTTGTGCGACCTGGCCTTCCACTATTCCACTGATTCTCCACCAGGTTCTCTACCAGATCATAACAAGTGGCATCTGGGTGAAATATATGAGCTTGTCTTGCGCAGTTGGCCAAAAGTTCAGCTGGTAAATTGCTCTTTACAGGTGGAGACCCAAAAGATACATTTGGTGGCTCTCCAGGACCCAAACTTTCAAAAAATACCTAATCTACAAGCTCACAAGTTCAACGTGGCACGCTGTGAGCTTGGTTGAGAAAGGGGAGCAAACAAAAATCAGTTTTACCACTTTAGCTTATTTGAAAAATAACCGATTTACAAGTTCTGTGATCTGGCCTGTTAGGTTGATGAGCTGGGCGCAATAGACTGATAGGAAAAAGAGGTGGGGGGTAGCTGGCATGCAAACACTCCCATAGTGTTTGCACTGATTGAGACAGGGACGTGCAGAGAATGTTAGAGAGGCAGGGGCTGACATTTCTAAAAGAGCCTTTTGGTGAAAGTATCGAAAATAGCTTGGAGGTCTATTTTCGGTGCTTGATACCACACTGAACTAAGCATCATCAAGTCAATACTGGAGACGTGACTTAACGGGATTGATTTCCACACAGAGAGGGCAATTCTTTCAACATAAGAGGCTGCATTAAAGTTCAGGAGAGTTTGGACAAGGCAATTCTCTTGAATTCTGCCTTCAGGTATGGCATGGAAAGAGGGCATTTGCATTTCTTTCACCATAGTAAACACTGCATTCATGGTCTGGAGAGGGAACTTTTTACAGACTGATAAAAGGGCAGGGGCTCAAGCCCCCTTTGATGTCTATGTGTGCACGTGCCTGGATTGAGAAATCATACCGCCTTCTATTCCCAGGCACGCAGAGACTCTGATAGTGTAGGCTCAGAATGTTCTGCTTCATCATGAGAAGCGAGTCTCTCTCTCTGTCTGTGAGAGAGGACTCCAATTAAATTAGGAAGCATGCATAACGTGTAAACAAACTCAAAGTCACAAGCAATAAATCACCCAAACGAATGCACTGAACCATCGCTAACAAACAAACAAAACAAACTCACCGGTGCGGCAGCAGCATAGTCATCCCCGAAATCTCTCTCTCTCTCTCTCTCTCTCTCTCTCTCTCTCTCTCTCTCTCTCTCTCTCTCTCTCTCTCTCTCGCGCGCGCGCGCGCACACGCACTCTAATATATATGCAGGGGCGTCACACCAAATTCTGGGCCCTGGGTACAAGGATTCACTGCGGGCCCCCCATGAATGTTAACTATTGAAAAATAGCAGATATACAAGCTCACAGCGCGGCACCGAGTGCCGCGCTGCGAGCTTGTAGATCTGCTATTTTTGAAAAATCGTGAAAATGTGTGCAAGAAACCTATGTCAAGGACCCCCAAGATGATATGTATTTGGCCACGGACCCCGATCTCAAAATATTTAGTTCCAGGGACCCCCAGAAGCAAAATTTGAGTTAGAAATGTTCGCTTAAAAAAATACATATATTCAAAGATTTTCACACATTTTCACAACTTTTCAAAAATAGCAGATCTACAAGCTCGCAGCGCGGCACTCGGTGCCGCGCTGTGAGCTTGTATATCTGCTATTTTTCAATAGATAAAGTTACTAGGGCCCCTCCACATTGGGCCCCAGTAACTCAGTCCCACTTTCCTACCCCTTGTGACGCCCCTGTATATATGTGCAGAAGTACAGGAAAGGCAGTGTGCTGAATCAACACTTTCCGTCCACAGACCCGACCTGTACTTTCTCTGTCTATCCGACATACAGGTGAACCAATGATTTTGCTGTGTAGGGATGGGATAAGCAAAATTATCGTTTATCGTGGTGAAAAACACTCACGATAATCGTATCGTGGAGTTTCATTTATCGTGATATCGTCCTCTGTCATGCACTGGGATCAATTCACCTTTTATTTGCAGAGCTGCATACAGTATCCGGTACCACTTTGACCCTCTATAATTGGTAAAACGTACTTATAATATATGTACTTGATGTCTTTTTTCCACTCTCTATCAAATGTCTTTGCCAAAAAATAGCCGAGCTTGTAGATCTGCTCTTTTTGGGCAAATGTTCCGCCCCAGGATCGCGATAATATCGTAAATTGCGATTTCTTTTGTCACAATAATCGTGATATGACATTTTTATATCGTCACGAGTGCAGACCCGACCTGTATTTTCTCTGTCTATCCCACCAATGTTTGAACCAATGATTGTGCTGTGCCAACACACTTATAAAAAAAACACTTGAGTGTTCATTTAATTCTGAGGGCGTACAAATCTAACCAGATGACTCGGGAGGGTCCATTTGGTTAGATTTGTACGCTCTCAGAGTCACAAACGGATAAATTAATGTTAACTCTTATACTGCTTTGGACGTTCCTGTTCGCCCCAATTCTCAAGAGACCTCCGCGCCAATACGGCGCTCGTTCGTTTACCTTGTTGAAGCTGATGAGGGGTCGCGCCGCCGTGTACTGTAAACACATTTTCCGCGGTGATGGTGTAAAAAATCCATTATGCGTTAACATCAACGGAGACCAATTCACTTCCTTGTTGATTCCCTCTGGCTGTGAGGCTCTGTGGCCAGTGACTGGTCTGAATGTACATAACAGGCAAATTCACATTCATTCTCGCATGACGCCGCCCTCTGCTGCCTGGCAGACCAAAGTGCACTATTGCACAATCAAAAAAAATCAAAAAAATAAATAAATGTCTGTCTATCTACTATAACGTCGCAAAGGTAAGCCGCTTTTTGATGGCACCAGACCCAATAAATAAATAAATAAATAATCTGGCAGTAGGAGAGTTAACATTATTTTTGACTGTTCAGAGTTAAAGGACCTACACCATGAATTTTCACTTTTTCTATTTTAAAACCTTTTTTTGGGGTCCCACTGGCACCTTCTATCCTCACAAAGTCCTATTTCTGACCGTTGTGTCTTTCTCTGGTTTTGGGCAGACAGAGATGAAAAGCTTTCCACGGGTTCTCAGAACAGTGCTGTTCTGAGAGTTGACGAGAGTGACGTCACTCTCGTTCCCCCCCCCCCGCCCTTCAGGTAAAAACCAGAGCTACTCTTCTAAACCCAGCCCCTCATTTGTTTCTAATTTGCTTAGCCTCCACTTCCATCTGCAGCTGGCTTACTGTTCTGGGGCTGCTCACTCAGTGCTCTCACTCACTTTTATTCTATGAACATTTTTGCTATCAACATGTCCAAGGAGAAGTCTTAACGTTCCTGGATTGCACTATAAATGTGACGTTATAGACTGCGAGGACCCAAGCTTCGTCCCTTCTAACAAGGAAACAAAAGACCTATTTTTAATGATCCGAGGCCTTCTGAAGCCTGGGCCTAAATTTTCCGCGGTGGCCGGGTGGGAGCTCGCGGTGGCCGGGTGGGAGCTCGCCGCGGAGCTCGCCGCGGTGGCCGGGTGGGAGCGAGCCGCGGTGGCCGAATCCACCGCGATTTCTTAACCAAGTAGCTGCTTGTCGCGGCCGGGACCGCCGCAGCTCCGACCCGGTGGACAGAGCGGCGGCCCCGGTCGTGACAAGCAGCTCCGACCCGGTGGACAGCGGCGGTCCCGGCCGCGACAAGCAGCTCCGACCCGGTGGACAGAGCGGCGGTCCTGGCCGCGACAAGCAGCTCAAGCAGACTGTCCCGGTCCTCCCTTCACTCTCCCCGGCTATAGAGAGCTTAATCACTGTCCCCGGCTAGAAAGAGCTCCACACCCCGCCTCTCCTCTCTCTATCCACGGCTACACGCCGCCTCTTCTATCGCTGTCCCCGGCAATAGAGAGCTGGCCACCCCGCCTCACTCTTCACTATCTCCGGCTAGAAAGAGCTCCACACCCCGCCTCTCCTCTCTCTATCCACGGCTACACGCCGCCTCTTCTATCGCTGTCCCCGGCTATAGAGAGCTGGCCACCCCGCCTCACTCTTCACTATCTCCGGCTAGAAAGAGCTCCACACCCCGCCTCTCCTCTCTCTATCCACGGCTACACGGGGCCGCTGCTGCCCGCTGCGCTGCAGATGAAAACGCTCCAAGCCTCCAACCAGGAGGAAGAGGATTTGACAGTAGGCTTATATCATACAACATAGGCCTACAGTAGGCTATAATCAGAGCTGGAACATTATCCTATTTTTGTATTGGCCCAATATTACATTATTTGTTGTCGACAACGTTGGAGAGGGGGGAGGGGGAGGGTGGAAAAACCCCACTAGATGCGCCACTGAGCAAACAAAGGCCGTTTTGGTATTGCAGCTGCAGGGCCTAATAATAGCACAGCTATAAGAAACAAGAGGAATGGTCAGGGTGTGTGTTGGGGGTTAAGACCTGTCTAAGACTCAATTTTGAGCATATATTTATACAAAAAATATAGTTTTAAAAGCATGGTGTAGGCCCTAAAGACAAGGCACTCTACTAAAGAAGGACACAGTTTTGGCAATGGCCAAGCCTTTGTATGGAATTGGCATCCAGGGACGTGCAGAGAATGTTAGAGGGCAGGGGCTGAAATTTCTAAAAGGGTATTTTGGTGAAAATATTGAAAATAGCAGACCTCCAAGCTCACAACATGTCGCGCTGCAACGTGTTGTGAGCTTGGAGGTTGGCTATTTTCAGTACTTGATACCACACAAAACTAAGCATAAAAAAGGCAATACTGCATGAAGATGTGCCATAACGTCATGGACTTCTACACAGATGGTAATTATTTCAACATAAGATGATGCATTCAAGTTCAGGAGAGTTTGAACAAGGCAATTCTCTCAAATGCTGCCTTCAGGTATGGCATGGAAAGAGGGCATTTGCATTTCTTTCACCATAGTGAAAAATGCATTCATGGTCTGGAGAGGGCACTTTTTACAGGCGGATAAAAGGGCAGAGGCTCAAGCCCACTTTCATGTCTATGTACTTATGTTCTGCCCCAGTGAAGTTTTGATTGGACAACCCGTATAATACTTGGACCTTAAAACATATTTACGTATTTTTAATACAGTAAATAACTATAGTTGATGGGAGAAGTATGTTAAGACTTGAATGATGCTGCCTACCTCGAAAAGCCAGACCTGCTGGGATATTAGTTCCAACCCCTGGAATTTTCTTTTGCATTTCCATATAAAAGCCCGCCGGGTTTAACATATGATGTGCATCTGTTTTATATGTTGGTTTAAATATAGTTTCTTTTTAGGCGGGGTTCAGGGCATTTAGTGGCTAGGCCCACATTCTGTGCTCCACCAAGCTTTCTGCTCCCTTTTAGACCTCCTCACTCAGAATAACCCTTCTCAACTGGGAACCCGGCTTTCTCCTTCAACTGTAAGTTCTTCTCTATTCATAGACTGCCGATATGTCGTTTGTAGTTCAATTCACATTAATCGGTTAGCATTCGTAGTTTTAGAGCAACAGGCACGTTAGGAGGGGGTGCTGGAATTGAGCTGTAAACTTTTCAGACGCAAGTTGTGCTCACAGCCGTCTCCGTAGAACGCGAGACCGTCAGAACTATAATTTGTTCCATTACACAAATCTACGTTTCTCTCTCTTCTATGCAGCGTCTAACATTTTTATCGTCGGGTCTCACATCCACACCAGGGACTATAACGCGTATAAAAAGCTCTTTGTAGCTATAGCTATCTGGGACATCAGACTCTTCAAAGGGTTGTTGGAACCGTTTATTGTTAGTCACACGTGTTCCCCTCTTTCGGTGGGGGAAAAAGTACTCAAATGTTTTACTTAGGTAAAAGTATCAATACTGCAATGTAGAAATACTCTGTTACAAGTAAATGTCCAGAATTAAACATGTACTTGTGTAAAAGTACAAAAGTATTGGCATCAAAATGTACTTAAAGTACCAAAAGTACAAGTACAAAATGTTTGAAAATAGCAGATCTACAAGCTCACAACGCGCGTTGTGAGCTTGTAGATCCTCTATTTATAGAATGTGCATAGCACAGAACGGATCATGTGTGTTCACACCAAAAGTGTGAAAATGGCAAGCCTGTGATATTGTTTTCGTCTATCAACAGTGCAATATGATTCCCAATGAACGTTAAAAAGTGTTACTTGTATTATAATTGAGTACCTGAGGCGAAAAACAATCTAATTCCATATTTTGAATGATTTACCAGACTGTAAACCACAAACTAGAAGTGTTTAATCTGTTAAATTCTTAATGGATTCCCCCCTCATTTTGTTGAATTAGATTGTTTTTTTACTTAACTCATATATATTAGGTATTATAAGACAGTATATCTCCAACAGTTTGTGGAACAACAGTATAAGTCCGTACAAGCAATATTCAGCAGACAAAGGGAGCAGATAACATTAAAACAGACAATTGAACAAAAGGAGGGGGGAGTGCATTAACAATTTAACAGATTAAAAATGACTAGTTTGTGGTTTACAGCCTGGTAAATCAAAAAATATATATTCTAAAAAAAATTAAATACCGTCTCAGGTACTCATTGTTATTGTAATAAAATAATCTTACATTAGAATAATATTGTGAGTGTAGATTGTTATTGCAGCTGCCTGATACATACAATGGTATCAGTTTATTTAAGAAGTGTGTCTATACGACCCTTTTACTTGCGTTTGACAGTCAACTGCAATGAATTATGATTCATCCTACATTGTTTCCAGATCGCCTCACACCCATTTTGGTCTTTTAACACCTTCCTGTTTCTAAATGGAGATACAGTGCGCAGGGCTGTCGCACCAAACTCTGGGCCCTGGGTACAAGGATTCACTCACATTTTGTGCTTTAACTATTGAAAAATAGCAGATCTACAAGCTCACAGCTGTGAGCTTGTAGATCTGCTATTTTTGAAAAATCATGAACATATGTGTCTGAATATTTCTAAATATATATCTAAGGCTTTTTGAAAAACCTATGTTTCTATGTCAGTGGTTCTCAAACTTGAAAAATTTTGAAAGTTTTTTTGTTAGAAGGATTTGAATATTTAAAATCCTTCTAAGCTTTTTTTTTTTTTCTCTTTTTTTTGAAAACCTTTTCATGTGAAGGACCCCAAAAATGATATGTATTTGGCCACGGACTCCCATCTCAAAATATTTAGTTCCAGGGACCCCCCAGAAGCAACATTTGAGTTAAAAAATACTCAAAGATTTTCACACATTTTCACGACATTTCCAAAAAATAGCAGATCTACAATCTCTACAAGCTCACAGCGCGGCACCGAGTGCCGCGCTGTGAGCTTGTATATCTGCTATTTTTCAATAGCTAAAGTATAAAATAATTCCAAGGCCCTCCACCTTGGGCCCTAGTAACTCAGTCCCACTCTTCCCCCCCTTATGACGCCCCTGTACAGTATGGGCCTTCACACAGCCAGCCCCCTTGGGCAGGGGACACATCAGGAAGGAAGCGATTAATCAGTTTATGATTTGAATGGAGAGGAACTGTAGACACTCGAGCTACTTTTATTACCTGGTGTTATCTTTGGTCAATATTGCCATGCTGTTTGTTGCTCTGCTACGCAATGTCTCACTAGCCCACACACGTTTCCAGAACAAATATAGCATGCGAGAACTGTGGTGATATCAATCTTGGTATCCATGTTACAGAACAGGGACGTGCAGAGAATGTTAGAGAGGCAGGGGCTGTCATTTCTAAAAGGGCCTTTTGGTGGAAATATCGAAAATAGCAGAACTCCAAGCTCACAACGCGCCGCGTTGTGAGCTTGGAGGTCGGCTATTTTCAGTGCTTGATACCGCACTGAACTAAGCATAATCAAGTCAATACTGGAGATGAGACTTACAGCATGGATTTCTACACTGAGAGGGCAATTCTTTCAACATAAGATGCTGCATTCAAGTTCAGGAGAGTTTGGACAAGGCAATTCTCTTGAATGCTGTCTTCAGTTATGGCATGGAAAGAGGGCGTTTGCATTTCTTTCACCATAGTGAAAACTGCATTCATGGTCTGGAGAGGGCACTTTTTTACAGACGGATAAAAGGGCAGGGGCTCAAGCCCCCTTTGATGTCTATGTGTGCACGTGCCTGCATGTTAGAGAATCCTCTGAATTCCCACCATAAATAAAGATATATTCAAGACAAAACGCTCACATTATGGTACTAGCTACTGTATGAAGACGGCTCCCTCGCGGGCACATTTTATCACGTGGAATTATATTAACTAGATGACAAATTATCATGCCCACCCCAATTCTGATATTGTCTGACTCATATTTCTTGAATCCCAGTGTGTAGGCCATTCTGGCTGTATTCAGTATTCACAACGCCATGTACTTGAGCTCTGATTCACACACTAACGTGTCAGCCTATTTATCATCTGCGGAATATTTGACTTGTCATTCTGAAAGAAAAGACAAGACAAATAGAATCTTTCCAGTTGTCGGAAGACTTGTATTTTCAGATGCAACCGCACAGTGTGTCAGAGAGAATATTCAGATTCTTTTGCAGTAATATCTCCTGTGTCAAGAGATGGCACAATCTTAATCCGTTTTAACCAATCTTATTCAGTATAACCACTTAAATCCTATATCAGGGGTCTTCAACGTTTTCAGGCCAAGGACCCCTTAGTTGAGAGAGAGATGAGGCAGGGACCCCCACAACCTTTTCATAGATTCCATATAGTTTCATAATTTAACAGCACAATCACTGTATTTTGGATTCACGCCAATTTGTGTTTTCAGATATTTAACCACTTGAACCGGCAATACTTAATAAACTTGACCTTTGACTCTGTACTTAGTCTTCTCTTTTCCCCCCTCACACCAAACCTCTTTGTCGAAAATAGCCGATCTACAAGCTCACAACGCCTCGCAGCGCGAGGCGTTGTGAGCTTGTAGATCTGCTATTTTTGGCTAAAGTTCTCAGAATATGGACACCAGGGTTCAAGTGCATGCATATAAAACACAACAACACAACAATTTGAAGGACCCCCTGTAGTAACTCTGAGGACTCCCTAGGCCCTAGGGTACTTCTTTGCTCTGATCTACAAGCTCACGCCTGTAGATCAGCTATCTTTTGCAGAATGTTCATCCCCAGAATAGGAACACTTTGGGCTTCAAGTCAGAGCCAACGGCCTCTTAACTATCGTAATGTGTGTGTTGAGTGAAGAATACAGGCTATTTTAGGTATGGGGAGGGCATTAGGTTTAAGCTTGATATATTTTGGGCGTTGGGCTTGTCTGTTCATGGCTGCGCTTTCCACTGTGGTTGCCGTCAACATAGCCTAACCCGTCTGCCTGCCCCTCTTCTGGGCAGCGCCGGGCGATGTACTCCCATGTGTTACCTAAGTAAAAAGTAGCAATAACACAGTAGGACACAGGAATATTCTGTAACAAGTAAAATACCTGCATTCTAAATTTTACTTGAGTAAAAGTAAAAAAGTACTGGCATCAACATCGACTTCACATTTTGCAAAGATATAATTGTCATGTTTTTGAAAAACCACAGATCAACAAGCTTGTAGATAGGGTTCTTTTCCTTGCAACAGCGGGCAACAGCGGGCGACGGTCAGCCGTATTTTCCGGGCTCTTTCCTGAGGCAATGCAGGCGTGATGATATCTGGTGATATGGCACACTGTTACTCTTGCTTGTAATGGCACACGCACACACACACAATCTGTCTTGTTTGCGCTGCTCCACATTGATTGCACTCAGCTGCGACCCCCCCCCCCCCCCCCCACACACACACACACACACACACACACACACACACACACACACACAAACACACACTCTGTCTCGTTTGCGCTGCTCCACACTCATTGAACTCAGCTGTGACCCCTGCCTGGGTGCATATACTTCCACTTGCTACATCCAGAGTCAAAGACAGCCCTAGTCTCTCTCTATGTGTGTGTACATTGCCAGATTTACACAGACTATTTTGTCTGTTGTTTCCCCGCGCCCTGTGGTCGCTTCTCGCCCTTAAGGCGTCTTACTTGTAGTAAATGCACAAAGTTACTCTCCACCACTACTTTCTGGGGCTTGGATGCCTTCACACACACACAGTGAGTCAACAACATCTTCCAGGCTGCGTGGCTCTCATCTCGCCCCCCCCCCCCATGCAGCATACCGTTCAGGTCAGAGGCGGTTATAGAAAGCCCAGTCATAGGAAGCCTCTACACTGATCTCTGTGCACTGAATGTGTATTAAGTGTGCAATCGCTTTGACATGTGTCGGGGAAGCCCCTCTAGCCACTTGGGGGCATATCATGTCAGTTAGATGAGCATATCTTTGAGGACTGGTATGCGGTAACGACATGGAGGTATGAGTGCTGTTTGTGGATAAAAGGTGTAGTAAGTTTTATTGCTTAGTTAAATAAGTGTTACATAGCTCTATATTCTGATAGGAATCATTGCTATAAAGTGGACGTCTTCAATATTTTTTCAGGCCAGGGACCCCTTAGCTGAGAGAGAGAGAGATGAAGTAGGGACCCCCTCTACTTATTGTATAAGATTGTGTTGCAACTCTTTCATAGATTTCACAGATGGCTTCGTAGACTTGTTTGACAGCACGACTGTCATCAACTTTGACTTTGTACTTGGCCTGCCCTTTTTTCCCTCTACACCAAACCTCTTTGCCAAAAATAGACGTAGAGCCAAATATCAAACTTGCTAGATATCTAGCAAACGCTCGGAAGGGGATCGCCGAGCGCTATTATCACGGCCAGATCTGCTCGCAGAGCCTTTCATACACAGCGAGCAAAACCTCAGCGAGCTAAGACCGATCTCGAGTCAGATCGGTGGTTTGTCGGCGAGCGCTAAAAATGGTCGGTGACAGCATAATCGGCTCAAAAAGTCGGGCAGTATGTTCGAACCTTTACTGTCCAGGAAGAAACTTGGACATGTCGGTGAGGGTTGCCCACACAGACATAGAGATGTGTTGAACACTATGATTAATGTGAAACATATTCACTTGAAAATAGAAGATTTACAAGCTCATGACTTGTCGCATTGCGGCGCATTTGCGAACTTCTTGATATTTTCCACCACAGTTTTAGCATCGGTTGACCCACAGTTTTAGCATCGGTTGACCCACAGTTTTAGCATTGGTTGACCCACAGTTTTAGCATCGGTTGACGTCAAAGCCGACGATTTTGTGACTATCCTGACGCGTCATGCATCGCACACCCTAACCCTAACCCTCCCCTGAACATGTATTTCATGTATTATAACTATATCCTGGTGGTCTAAATGAAAAGTCAAAGGGTGGTCAGTCATTATGAAGTGTTTGGCCCTGTTTGGCCTAGCTCAGACCTACTCTAGATTGGATACTTTTTAGTACCACGTTTATTACCGCTTTCACACCACTCTACCGTCTACCCAGGTCCTTGTAGAGGAAAACCTGGCACAAGTGGGCGGTGTGGAGTAGGGCATTCACCAAATATTTGAATATCGAAGACACTATTCGAAGTTGTTCACCGAAGACAAATATTCTTTTTTTTTTTTTTTTCTTTAAAAAATATATAGTTTATAAAGCTTGGCTAGATAGGAAGTCATTCGAATGAGTTGTCAATGCCCCTGGTGGATGAATTTGTTAATGCTCTATACCAGGGGTTCTCAAACCTTTTTAGGCCGTGTCCCTCAAAATAAACATATTTGAACTGGGGACCACCACTCTGACAAGCACTTGGAATTGTAGGTATTAATGTGACTCGGTTCCACAGATAAATATTGTGAAAATATGTAGATCGGCTATTTTCACAATGTTCGCCTCTTGCTTACTTAATATTTGACAGTTTGGCCAGTCCTGTCGAATATTCGACTATTCGAATACTTTGAGCTCTAATAATTAGAATACTAAAAATCACTATTCGTGAATGCCCTAGTGTGGAGTGGTGTGGTGTTGGGCCATGTCAGTGGAAAAGGGGCTTTTGAGAACCAGCGTGGGCTACATAATGTGAAGTGAATTGCTCCTGTGTTGGTGTCAGATTGACGCTGAACAGATCTCTATTGCCCCGGGCGGTGTCGGGACTAGAGCCACTTAGCTGGAAAGGTCTGGTCGACGGCAACAGTTTGATTGTAAATCACTGGACAATGGCTGGTTTTGACGGGGGCGTTTAGTCCTGTATTGAGTACACGTCATGATGTAAACAGATTCGATGCGCTTGCATGGGACTGAAATATATATGAAGGCCATTAATGTAAACACGTTTTTCCTGTAGGCTGTGTGTATCAACACGAGGAGCCCGTAACAATGGAAAATAAGGCAAAAGTGGGTCATTCTTTTGAGGCCTTTTCTCCCTAAGATTTTAAACACGGTCGATTGGAAAAAATAGCTTACATCAGGGGTTTTCAACAGGGGGTCTGGGACCCCTAGAGTTACTACAGGGGGTCCTCCAAATCTTTGAGTGATAGAAACATTTTTTTCCTCCTTTTTATATTAACACATATACAAGCTCACAACGCCTCGCGCTGCGAGGCGTTGTGAGCTTGTAGATCGGCTATTTTTGGCAAAGAGGTTTGGTGTAGAGGGGAAAAAGAGCAGAGTGAAATGTCAAGTTTATTAAGTATTGAGTGTTTAAATATATGAAAACACAAATTGACATGAATCCAAAATACACTGATGATTGTGCTGTCAAACGATTAAACAATATGGAATCTATGAACAGGTTGTGGAGAGTCCCTACTCCCTGCTTCATCTCTCTCTCAACTAAGGGATCCTTGGCCTGAAAACGTTGAAGACCCCTGGCTCCAAGCTCACAACACGTGAGCTTGGAGGTCTGCTATTTTCGATATTTTCACCAAAGGGCTCTTTTAGAAATGTCAGCCCCTGCCTCTCTAACATTCTCTGCACGTCCCTGGGTGTAACACATCCACGCAACACAACCACGCGGCCTCTCACTATTGTTTACCCCTCTGTCTCCTCTCGTTGACAGGTGTATCTCATCAACGTGACATACTCCGACAACACCTCCCACATCGTCTACAGGAGATACAGCAAGTTCTTTGACCTTCAGGTAATCTTCTGTCCGTCACGTAGGCCTGAAGTGTCCATTTAAACGTGTAAAGAAAGAGTGTAATAATAACTAAAACCAAGCGTTTCAGTGTGTGTCTGGCTGCGTGTGTGACTGTGCCTGCGCGCGTGTGCGCTCTACGTGGCTCTTGGGTTTTATTTAAATTAAATGTTTCATAATTCCATTACCGGGGACCAGTGGTGCAAAGTAACTAAGTACATTTACTCAAGTACTAATCAAGGCAGATATTGTACTTTTACTCCATTGAAATGATTTGAAAACTTAGTTACTTGTTACTTTCTTTGTAGATTTTGATTATTATCAAAATGGCAAAATGTTCCGCCCCAGGATAATCGATGTTGGGGATATTTTGATTATCGCGATAATATCGTACTTTTTTTTTGTCACGATATATATACCAGTGGTTCTCAACCTGTGGGTCGGGACCCCCACGGGGGTCCCCAAATTATTTTGCAGGGTCCCCAGATGATTAACATTGTTTTCTCACTCAACAGTAACCAAACCAACATAAAGTATAAGTGTGTAGATGGTATCTGCACATTTCTGTAGTGACGATTTAAGGACTTTTTAATACCTCTAAAATGTTAATTAAACATTGGTCAAATTGTCAAATATTAGAGGCTGAAATTGTTAAAATAGCAGATCTACATGCTCACAACACGAGGGTGAGCATGTAGATCTGCTATTTTCACAATAGAACCGAACCGTGTTATACAAAATGTAATGCCTCAACGCTTGTAGGGTGGGGGGTCCCCAGTTAAAATATGATTATTTTGGGGGTCGTGGCCTGAAAAGATTGAGAACCACTGGTCTAGACCATAGACGCATCGATGCACCACATCTCTCTCTCTCTCTCTCTCTCTCTCTCTCTCTCTCTCTCTCTCTCTCTCTCTCCAGCTCCCTCTCTTTCCCCCCCTCCCCTCATCCATTTCCTTCTCCTCTCATCTCTCTGACGTGTCCCCAAAACGTCAGGCGAGCTGACGGGGCTCCTTTTTAGTTTTTTTTTTACGAGTACAAGCAAGAAATCCACATGGAAGTAAATTTTTATGTAGCATGGTTTATAGTGGGCCTCTGGAGTGCGGCCTTGGTGATTGGTGGCTTCTTGTTCAAACAGAAAATATGGTCGCTGTGGGGCGGCAAGACCTCTTATCTCCATATTCTAACTTTTTGTGCGTTTCTTTTTTTTTTTCAACGCTACTTGTTCTTACTGCTGCGTCACGCGAAAGCGTCAAAAGTACCAGATCCGCTTGCTCGAAGCGTGGCGCGATGCGTTTTCGGTTTTCGGTCTACAATTTTTTTTAACCCTTTAAAACAGGGAACACAGTTGTGTAACTTTAGATTTTAACCACTTTAACCATTATTTTATGCTTTAAATATGAAAAAAATTGCAGATATACAAGCTCATAGCGCGGCTGCACTGTGAGCTTGTAGATCTGCTATTTGTGCAAGTCTTTGAATATATTGACCCGATTCTATAAATGTCTCTTAAATCCTATAGCGGGTTTCGGGAAAAATTTCTATGTCAGTGGTGCTCAAACCTTTTCATGTGAAGGACCCCCAAAATTATATGTATTCGGCCACGGACCCCAATCTCATTACATTTAAATCCAGGGACCCCCCTGAAGCAAATATTTTGAGTAACACATGTTGGCTTTTACAAAGACATTCAAAGATTTGCAATCCGCAGTTTTGGACATGTGAGGTTTCCACCTGACGGAGACAATATATTCTTTACATTTGGTGTGTGTGGGGTGGGGGGGGGGGGGGGGGGGGGGGGTTGCTTTGCTGCGACCGCAGTTTTCCCGGTGAACCTGTGCGCAACGGTGGGGGCCGATGGGCAAGGAGGGTTGCGAGCTTATGAGAAACAACTAAAATAAGACCTTAAAACCTGGCGAAAACAGTTGTGTGCATTAGCGCAAGATGACGATAAAGGAAATCATTAAATGGAAAACATTAAATTAATTTCTGAAAAGCCCACTAGGCCTTAAAACCTGGTGAAAACAGTTGCGTGCATTAGCGCAAGATAGATGAGGATAAAGGAAATCATTAAATGGAAAACATTAAATTAACTTCTAAAAAGGCTTCTAAGTTTCTAACCTACTAGTAAAACTAGTGGAACCGCGATCTTGCCACATGTGAATAATTGTGGTTGTAAACAATAACACAGACAATATAAATCCTTAGTCTAGTAGTGGGAATAAGGGGTTATCATTATGGCCCCAAATAATTTTAAATATCTTGCAATTGGCGACGAGTCTCTTACGAAATCGGCAAGAGTGTCTCTTAATACATAAAGCTATACAACCTCTCCATCATCGGCAATAGTTAGTAGTGTGTGTTCCCCACACTCCCGTGCCCCCACCGTTACGCTCAGGTTCACCAGGAAAACTGCAGTCGCTGCTTTGCTGTCTTGGCCATAATACTTTAGTCTTTATGTTTTAAGATGTCAAGGCGTCTCTTCAGGCCCTGTTTTTTATTTATTTTGGAACGAGGGGCTCGTGTTTAAGTGAAAAAACCCTGCCTCTACGTATATATGTTCTTGAGGCGTACTGTTCCATGCTGAGAGGGACTGTGTGTGTGCGTGCGTGCGTGCGTGCGTGTGTGTGTGTGTGTGTGTGTGTGTGCGTGTGCACGTGCACGTGTGTCAGTTTGCGCTCATGTTTATGTAAAGTTCTCTCTTCCACCGTGATCTATATACAGATCGTTTCTCTGTGTACTGTGCGTGTGCGTGTGTGTGTGTGTGTGTGTGTGTGTGCGCGTGTGTGTGTGTGTGTGCGTGTGCGTGCGCGTGTGTGTGCGCGTGCATGCACGGAGTATGGATGCCCCCTGCGCCCTCCGTAGCCCAGCGTAAGCTGATACCTTATGTGTACTACTTGCGCCCGGGGGTCCCTGGGTCATCCCAGTAAATATGAAAGGGCCATAGTAGTGAGAGTGTTATGGGGGGGACATCTCAATAGGCTCAGTGTGCCTTTCCCAGGGGCGTCACAAGGGGAGGAAAGGTAGGACTGAGTTACTAGGGACCAATGTGGAGGAGGGGGCCTTGATTATTTTATACTATTGACAAATAGCAGTATTATAGCACTATTGAAGAATAGCACAAGCTCACAGCGTGGCACCGAGTGCCGCACTGGGAACTTGTCGATCTGCTATTTTTGATAAGTTGTGAAAATGTGTGCAAATCTTTGAATATGTTTTTTTTTATTTTTTTTTAAGCGAACATTTGTAACTCAAATTTTGCTTCTGGGGCGTCCCTGGAACGAAACATTTAGAGATGGGGGTCCGTGGCCAAATACATATCATTTTGGGGGTCCTTGACAGGAAAAAGTTTGAGCACCACTGACATAGAAACATAGGTTTTTCAAAAAGATATTTTCACAATTTTTCAAAAATAGCAGGTCTACAAGCTGTGAGCTTGTATATCTGCTATGTTTCACTAGTTAAAGCACAAAATAACGCGTAATAATGCGTTCCCAGTCTAAATGGGTTAAACCCCCTCCTCCCCCTATGAAGAACATCATTCATGGGGGCCCGCAGTGAATCCTTGCACCCAGGGCCCAGAACTTAATGTGACGCCCCTGGCCTGGTCCCACAGGAAATGATGTTTCAATCAGTGGAGCTGTGTTCCTCTGTGAAAGGTCCCATTGATAGACACCCAGGCCCAGCGCCATGCAACACACACTGATCACTCTCCCCACGTGGAATAAAAGATGGAGAATGCTATATATTCTTCTTGTCGGGCACAAACCTCTTATCTGACTTTTTGTGTTTTTTCTCCCCCACTTGTAAATTCAGTGGTTTTCAAGTGTTTTCATATCCTGGTCCGTTATTTATTCTGCATTTGAGCCACGGACCAACATTTGATTAGATTCAGCCTCTCAGATCCCAAACTTAGAATAGAATTTTTATCGTTTTGACAGGATTTTGTCCACAATTCCGTTCTGTATAGATGTGGTACCATAGGACTGATAATAGCCTAGCTCAATCAAAATGGCAATTCTTCTAGATAGATAGATAGATAGATAGATAGATAGATACCTTTATTATCCCAAGGGGGAAAATTTGTTGCCCAGAGGCAGCACAGCAGTATAAGGTTATTTACAAAGTTACAGAGAAGTATGAAAAAGATAAAAAGAAAAAACAAGAACAGAGTACAGTAAGTACAGTAAGAGCAAGGTACAACAGGAAAGGGAACGAATAATATACATAAAGTGTCTTAAAGCACGACTATCAAAAAATAATACAGTGCCCAAATCAAAGTGACCATAACAGTCAATGCTAGTTAGTGCAATAAGTTCTCTACATCATGTCAAACACAAGCAGAAATACTAAAAGAAAACTACTAACACAACCTAATAGTGCAGTGTCCAAAGGTCAGAGCGATAAAAACAACTAGCAAAAAAATAATACAAAATTAAACATTCTACATTCTGTAATAGTGTGTAGACCTCTTCCTAAAAGTAATGCAGGTGCAGGTGTTCATTTTATGCTCACAAGAGTCCATTTGGTTACCAACTCTTCATCATTTAGCTGTGTTCGTACACACACAGACTTGTCTAGTTCCCCTTTAAATGAAGTGGGGTCTCAGGGATAGAAATGCCATTAAATGGGGGCCCATGAAATTAAAATGGTTCAGAATCACTGCTAGAGCCGTAAACATTTTCTCTCCCTGGCACATCTTTTAACTCATTTGCTGCTATTTTAAACATAGGCTGAACTGTTTTCCTGCCAAATTGTCCTTACCTTTTAACGTGGGCACGCGCACACATCGTGCACGATCTGTGCGCGACTCATCTAGTAGACGTGTAGACTCGGTGACAGCTTTCGAAAAGAAAAAAAAACATTGAAATAGACATATCCGTTGCTACGCTGTATCCCTGCTTATCCGCCAGTGTTTACATAAAAAAAAAACATTGGAAACGGCCAGCTGTGCGCTATGGTAACACGTGGACATGTTCGCGCACATAGCAGACGATATGTGCGCAGATCATATGCCAGGCAGCGATTGGACCTCAGACCGGATATGGAAACCTAGATCCGGTCCAAACGGAAAATACGACCGGATACAGTTAGGAGGCGGGCCTAAAGAGCCAGAATCGGCTATAATCAGCGACCATACTTTTAATCGTTTCATAATGATTAAAGCGAATTAAATCTTCGGGCTCCTCGGGCATCGCAGAGTGGTACAGCAGGAAATCTCCGGTTTCGACGGGCATCGCAGGAACTGAGTTAAAATGGGGGGTTCACAGGCTAATAAGTGTCAATTTGGGGGTCCTGGACATGACAGAGTTTGAGAACCACCGTATTCGAGTGTATGTAGTTAATGTTCAGTCGTGCACACCTCCATCCCAGGTTCCAAATGGCCTGGGGAGGACATAATGATGGTTAATGGGTTGCGGACGTAGAATCTCTCCCAGTCAGCAGCAGTGGCCAGATTGATTATGTCGGCTTTGCAGGATGGCGTGGAGGCCAAAGGTCACTCCCGACACGGACCACGGTTTATTGGCTTGTCAAAAGAACGGTGGTTATCAAACGTTTTCACGTCAAGGACCCCAAAAATGTATGTGTTTTTGTGTTGCGGTGCGGACCCCCATCTGAGAAGAAACGTGAGCCAGAGAGACCCCCGTAATAAAAGAATTGTTTTAAAAATCCAAAGTATAAATATCTTAAGATTTTAGTCGACTAAATCCACAATTCGATCTAGTCTACTGAATTCTATTTTGGCAGGCCTTGATGGCGTCGTAATGGCTTATTTTACACTTGGTTCTGTGCTGAAAATAGCCGATCTACAAGCTCACAAAACGTCGCAGCACGATGCGTTGTGAGCTTGTAGATCTGCAACACCGAGCGCAACCAAACATAAAATGACGTTCTACTGGATCTCTCTCACTAGTCCCTCCCTAACATATTAGTCTAGTTTCAATTTGTTGACCAAATTGTCGATATATTTTGTCTTAGTTTTAATCATCATAGCTTATTTTTTGAGCGGTGTTAACCGCTCCTACGTCTGGCTTTGTGTGTAGGTCCCTACTGTATGTCCGTAGTACGAGACTAACGTCACACGAGAGACTAACGTCATAGATAGTACGCAGAGACCGACATCATGTGTGTTGTGTTTGATACCATGCTGTGCAATTTTATTTAGATCTTTGTTGGTGCAAAAAGTTAGTCGACAAACATTTCTTCGCCATAGTTTTAATCAACGAAATCAACACTAGTATTTTACTGGTTTTGAGAAGCAACATTTGGAAGCAAGCCCAAAACATGCAACACAACTTTAAAACCAAGCTCCCCCTCCCACAAATAAACATAACTTATTTACAAGAAAACAAGCCCAAAGTCGTTTATAGGTAGACATGGCAACACTGCGTAGAATACTAGAATAGCTGCCAATTGATGAGTTCCATTGAAAGAAAGTTTGTATTTCTTGGGGAACAGGGACATGCAGAGAATGTTAGAGAGGCAGGGGCTGAAATTTCTAAAAGGGCCTTTTGATGGAAATATCTAAAATAGCCAAGCTCACAACGCGTCGCAGAGGAGCTTCGAGGTCGTCTATTTTTGCTGCTTGATACCACACTGAACTAAACATAATCAAGTGAATACTGGAGATGGGGCAATTCTTTCAACATAAAGATTCTGCATTCAAGTTCAGGAGAGTTTGGACAAGGCAATTCTCTTGAACGCTGCCTTCAGGTATGGCATGGAAAGAGGGCATTTGCATTTCTTTCACCAGAGTAAAACCTGCATTCATGGTCTGGAGAGGGCACTTTTTACAGACGGGTAAAAGGGTAGGGGCTCAAGCCCCCTTCCATGTCTATCTGTGCACGTGCCTGCTTGGGAATGTGCTTCCCTTTAAAGCACATGGTAATATATCACCGCTAACACTTCCAACAACACTACTAGCTTTGCCGGGTTCAATTGATGCTGCTATATGAGCTCTTTGATACTTCCTGAATAAAAACAACCCACTAGGCAACGTAAGGGGCCCCATAAAACAAGCCTCTTTCTTCTGTCCAGGTTGGAGAGATACTGTAGTTGCTAGAAAGTTCCCTGTTCCTCCCTGCCTTTGATCCGCTAAGTTCCTTTGATGCCCCCAGTTTGATCCTGTTGTTTTCAGCAGGCTCATGGAACCTCTCCTGTCCAAATATTTATCTGCTACAGAGAACCTGCTGTTTCCCCGTGCCTCTATAGAAACTGTGTCTGGACTAAGTGCTCAACCACAGTGTTTTAGTCAAAGTATATAGAATCTATATATGTGTTCAGGCCAAGGACCCCTTAGTTGAGAGAGAGAGAGAGAGATGAAGCAGGGACCCCCACAACCTTTTCATAGATTCCATATAGTTTCATTGTTTGACAGCACAATCGTCATTGTATTTTGGATTCATGTCTATTCGTGTTTTCAGATACGTATTTAACAACTTGAACCGTCAATACGTAACTTGATATTTCACTTTGTACTTAGTCTGCTCTTTTTCCACTCTACAACAAAGGTCTTTGCCAAAAATTGCCGATCTACAAGCTCACAACGCCTTGCACTGTGAGGCGTTGTGAGCTTGTAGATCTGTTATTTTGGGCTAAAGTTCTCAGAATATGTATGCTAGGATTCAAGTGGTTAATTTAAAAAAGGAGAAAAAAGTTTCTATCACACAAAGATTTAGAGGACCCCCTGTAGTAACTCTGAGGACCCCCTAGGGGTCCCGGACCCCCTGTTGAAGACCCTTGACCCTTGATTTTTTTGTTGCTTTTCTGCCTTTATTGATAGTATTATTGAGAAACGCTGCACTACTGTCTGACACCAAAGTATCAAAAGTACCGGTAGCAGATCTACAAGCTCGGCACCTAGCGTGGAGCGACCCGTTCTGAGCTATTATTTTTTTATTTGAATCTGGACATACAAGATTTCCACCCGACAAAGAGACGACGTATCATGGAAGCTGAGTGTATTAGTGCTTGTGACGACCCACCAGGGACATGCAGAGAATGTTAGAGAGGCAGGGGCTGACATTTCCAAAAGGGCCTTTTGGTGGAAATATCAAAAATAGCCGACCTCCAAGCTCTTGGAGGTCGGCTATTTTCGGTGCTTGATACCACACTGAACTAAGCATAATCAAGTCAATAGGCTACTGGAGATTTGGCGTATGGCATGGATTTCTACACAGAGAGGGCAATTCTTTCAACATAAGATGCTGCATTCAAGTTCAGGAGAGTTTGGACGAGGCAATTCTCTTGAATGCTGTCTTCAGGTATGGCATGAAAAGGAGGGCATTTGCATTTTCTTTCACCCTATGGGGCTGTTAAGTATGACATCATTTTGTAGGCAGAGGAGAATTTCTGCCCCCAGTTTCTGTGAATCGTTTTACTATTTTTACTATTTACACATTTTTCTTCTCTTTGTTGTTGAAAGGAAAGTGTTAGAATTATACTTTAATCGTTATTTTTTAGTCGTTGCTTTTTGAAATAGCGAGGGACAGAAAATGCTCTGGGGGCAGATTCTCCTCTGCCTACAAAATGATGTCACGGCTTAAAAGCCCCATAGTGAAAACTGCATTCATGGTCTGGAGAGGGCACTTTTTACAGAGAGATAAAAGGGCAGAGGCTCAAGCCCCCTTTGATGTCTATGTGTGCACGTGCCTGCGAGCCACTGTGCAGCCATTTACCGCTAATAGGATGAATGTATTAAAGGTACATAATACCACAATTACCACACGAGGAGCCACTTGGTCCCTTCCATTTGATTCTATTAACTGCCACGCCGTCACTGTCTGGGAGGTTCAAGGGGTTTTCTATTCACTTACCTTCACCACCGCCGGTAACACTGCTTCTTTATCTCACATGCTCTGTGGAGGGAGAGCCAGGGCTTGATGGAAATGGAGGGACGAATTTGGTCTTTTTCTTTTCCTTATCGTCTCTCTCTCTTTTTTTTTTTACTTTTTTTTTTTTCCCGAGGAGTTGTCGGGCCACTTCTGCCCAGCCCCATAGGGAATAAGAGAGAGAGGAAATGATGTGCAAAAGAGCGATGTTACATGACATGAGAGAGTGTGCGCGCGAACGAGAGAGAAGGAAGCTTTTGAGCTCTTTATACATTCTTCCGTTTTAACTATATACATGTTCATTATCCTAAATTGTATATCTCTGCGGTCGGGCCAAAACCTCCCAACTCCAAAATGTTCATTTTCGGGAAAATGAGCTCAAGTGGACTCAAACAAATGCTTGCAATGGATTCAGCATCATGACAAACCCCTAGTTAGACCCCTCACATCCTACTTAAATAGCAAGAAAAAAATGTTTTTCTGGGTGTTTTCCTCCTGTATAGAAAGTCGATGGGAGCCCAACTTCATTTGGCCGCTGTGGCGACCCCGAAGGTCGTCGGCTCGGGCGCCCTAGCTAAATCATTAGAGCATGCCCTGGGCTACATCTGTGCAAAATTTGGCGCTTTTAGACTGATTAGCATGAAATTACCATTCTATCTCCCTAAGGCCCCTGACTATGGTGATTCATATTAATATATCTCTGCTGTCGGGCCGAAACCTCTTAACTCCAAAATGTTCATTTTCGGTAAAATGAGATCAAGTGGAGTTAGGAGGTTTTGACCGAAGGGCTTTTTACTACTTTTCATTGGTTCAATATTGTTTTAACCAACACACAGACGTAAAGGGTGTTCAATAGCACATATTTATGAAACGCCTCGCACCGCGAGGCGTTGTGTGCTTGTAGATCGGCTGTTTTCACTACTTTTGTGCAACGGCCTTGTCTGATGAAGCAGAGCTTTACATCGCGAAACAAACTTACACATTTGAAACTTGAAGACACGAGGTTTCTGCCCGACAGTAAAGATGTATTCTTTTGCCCCTGCCAAGTGGTCGAGGGAGGATTCTCACACACCAAAAATCTACAGTATATAAACTCAAGAGATCATAAAGAGCATACTATCTCGAGAAGCGTTGATCCGATTGACTTCACACTTGACAGGTGTGTTGCTGAGCACCCATGGGAGGGCAGCGCCAAGTGTCAAGTCCACCGGATGAGCGCTTTTTTGACAGAGCTGCAAGCAGCCGCCGCGTATACCGCAGTTCTTGACCACAATGGGAGCCAAGCAAGGGCACTTGCTCCGAATGGCCTTGCCCTGAACTGGCACTCCTCTAGTGCGGTGGTTTTCAACCAGCGGTCCGGGGACCACCAGTGACAGTTGTATTGCTGAGCATGATTATTGTTAACCATCTTCATTACTTATATATTTTTTTTCTTAAAAATTTTTATCTCACGTTTTTGCAACCCATTTTTCACCCAGTGCCAATTGCCTATGTAATCCTGGGCTCTGCTCTCCCTCTGCCGCGCCTGGGGAGACAACGGACTGACCTCATGCTTCCTTCAATGCATGAGTAGTCCAAGTTGTTTCTTTTCACCTGACAGGGAGGATTTCCCCGGGATGGACGTAGCGCGTGGAAGGAACACGTTATTCCAACCAGTTCCTTTCCCCTCCATCAGGCGCCCCGGCTGGCCAGGGGGAGGCATTATTGAGACCAGGATTACTGCATGTTTTTGTGAGGGTATCAACCCTAGGAGACACAGGGAGAACATGCAAACTCCACACAGAAAGGCCCTTTCGCCAACCCCACCTAGGGTGTGGGAGCTGATGACGCGGAGGGAGAAACACGCCCCCAGCACCCACAGCGTCCCCCGGCGGGAATCGAACCCAGGACCTTCTAGCTGTGAGGCGAAGCGCTAACCACTGCGCCACCGTGCCCCCTTCATTACTTATATTAAAGAGTTTTCTTTTTTAATTATTTTTATCAACGTTTACCTGTTTTATCTCTCCTATGGTACTCAATACAGCATGGAATTGCGACAAAATATTCTACGATTTGGGTCTGAGAGGCAAAATCTCATCAGACGGTGATCCGTGGCTCAAATGCTGAATGAATAATAATGGTCCTTGATGTGAACAAGGTAGAAAACTACGGTTCTAGTGTACTAAACCAGTGTTTCTCAAATGGGGGTATGTGGGGGTACTGTAGGGGGTACATGAGAAAAAAACTAGAAAATGGGAATATGTATTTAGTGTTATGATCAATGATAAAACATTGACAGATGTTGTGTGAACCTGCTCATTTGTAATTTTTTAAACCAAATTACCCGTAATTGCCGGACTATAAGCCGCGGCTTTTTTCCCATGTTTTGAACCCTGCGGCTTATACAAAGGTGCGGCTTATATAGAGATTTTTACAGCTAATGGCAAGTTATTTAGTTTTACAATGGTCTTTAACAAGGATTTATATATAGATTTTTACAGCTAACGGCGCTCTAGCGGGAAGCAGGAAGGACGCCTGCGGCTTATAGTCAGGTGCGGCTTATATATGTAAACATTTGTTTTTGAGCGGTGGTCACACCGTCTCCATAGCGTGGCCGTGTGTGTAGGTATGTTTGTTTGTGGGTGGGTGGGTCTGTCTGTATGTAGCCTGTGGTGTAGCCTGTGGTGTAATACCTTTTATGACCACACATGTTAAGGGAGGGGCGCTGTTTTCAGGCCAGGCCAGGCCAGGCACACACACACATGCACACACACACACAGGGGGGAAGGGGGGGGGGGGGGGGGGGGGGGGGTGGTGGGTAAACCACCGCTCAGTTCACACGGGTGTGTTTTTTGTTCTAAATTTAGCTGGTGCAGCTTATATTCAGGTGCGGCTTATAGTCCAGCAATTACGGCACTTCAATACCTTGACTAGTATAACTGTAATTGAATAGAAAGCAATGTTTATTTTCCATTGTGCTGTTTTATTTTGAACATATTGGCATGGGAACTGGACTTTTGATGTACATTTTTCAGTGGAAGGGGGTATTCGGCTTCAGAAATCAGTATAAAGGGGGTACTGCAGCCAAAAGGTTTGAGAACCACTGTACTAAACCATCCAGTCTGTCTACTCGTGTGTGTCTTTCCATGTTCCAAGTCCTGGTCCACTAATGGAACAGCTCATCAGCTCATGTTAGGATGTGACTTGCTGTTCTTGGCTCTCCTGCTGTCTGCATGACGATGCGAGTGTGACTCGTTCAAGAGGTGAGCGGCAGTGAGTGGAGCGCTGAGGTGGCTTGTCTGTCACACCCAGTGCTTCCAGGTGACTGGACGGAAGGGAGGAGGGGGCGTGACGATGGCCGCACCCGCTGAGCATCTGTCATGTTAGACTTGAACAGCGGCACTGTAACCATTATTTTTTGCTTTAGCTATTTAAAAATAGCAGCTATACAAGCTCACAATGCGGCACCGAGTGCAGCGCTGCGAGCTTGTAGATCTGCTATTTTTGAAAAGTCGTGAAAATGTGTGCAAGTCTTTGAATATTTCGCCCAGGACCCCAAAGTGACATATGTATTTGGCCAGGGGACCCCACCGTCTGAAAATGTTCTGTTCCAGGGACCCCCAGAAGAGAAGATTTTGTTTTGTTAAAATATTTCAAAATTATTCTAAATGTTTCAAACACTTTCAAGATTATTCAAAAAAGGTACAAAAAAAATAGCTATTTAATTGTTATCCTTTTTTCTTTTATAGTGGAAATAGCCGATCTACAACCTCACAACACGGCGCAACTAGTCTGGTTGTGAGGTTGTAGATCTGCTGTTTCCATTGTTTTTGAAAATGTATGAACATTTGTCAGCGTGGAAACGATTCTGACTAATGTGCAAACATATATACAGTAACTGCGGTGATCTCAAATAATTACCATCAGGGGATTACATAATAATTCTGACAGGCCTAGTAATTATGAGAACAAAAGCACTGACGATGGCTCAGTTTAACTGGTCGATGATGATAACGTGACTAATTCACCAAAGTCTTGTGAAAGGCCCGGTGACATTCTATTCAATAAGCCTTCACATCTTGTGTTCCCTGAATATGTAAGGCACCAAATTCTGGGCCAAAAGATAGGCGTCAAGGATTCACTTCACTTCGTGCTTTAACTATTGAAAAAATCAAACCTCTGTTCGAAGTGGAGCGGTGAATCTGTGTGTGTGTGTGTGTGTGTGTGTGTGTGTGTGTGTGTGTGTGTGTGTATGTGTGTGTGTGTGTTTGTGCCTGCACAACAGCGCCCCTCCTTTAACTTGTGTGGCCACTCAAGGTATTGCCAGGCTACAGACATACCCAGCCAGCCAGCCAGCCAGCCAGCCAGCCACATAGCCAGCCAGCCACAGACATACCTGTCTATTGGGAGCGCTTTCACCGCTCCAAAAAAGCAGATACACAAGCTCACAGCGCGGCACCGAGTAATATTACATTTGTGCAAGTCTTATATTTTTGACATGATTCTATAAATGTCTTTTTTTTCTTTTTTTTAAAGCTATGTTTCTATGTCAGTGGTGCTCAAACCTTTTCAGGTGAAGGACCCCCAAAATGATATGTATTTGGCCACGGACCCCCATCTCAAAATATTTAGTTCCAAGGACCAAAAGCAAAACTTGAGATATGAATGTTCGCTTAAAAAATACATATATTCAAAGATTTGCATACATTTTCCCGACTTTTCAAAAATAGCAGATCTACAAGCTCGCAGCGCGGCACTCGGTGCCGCGCTGTGAGCTTGTAGATCTGCTATTTTTCAATAGTTAAAGCATTCAATAATTCTAGGCCTAAATGGATTAAGGAACCTTTGAGTCACAAGTGTGCTGTGCTGTGGGTGTCCTCCCTTTGGGCTTTGAGCTTAGGTTTAGGATATTAAAAGTTGTGGCAAAGGAACGTCTTGTAAGAGAGCTTTTATGGGGACCGTTTTGTTGGGATTCTGCCTACAACATGTCTAGACCAAGCCCTGCCATTTGTTTTTCCATGTGTATACCCACCCGCACATACATGGATGTCACTGAATGTTGAGCTTCGGGAAATGCTAGCCCTTTCAGTAGAAAACCCACATCATAGGCTTGTCTTGCTGTAGTGTATATGTATAAGTTGCTGGTTGGGGAAACTTTAATATACAAGACAGGGTCTAATACTGTAATAGCGTGGATTCATGTGGATATCGTACAGTACACGATGTGGACATTAGGGAGTCTTACTGGTTGTTATTACTTAAAATATAAGACACTAGTAATCAAAAGTCTAGTAATCAAAAGTCTAGTAGCACTAATCAAGCAACTCTCTCAGATCCAGATGTTAACGTTTGTAACCAAATTGTGACGCCACAATGGCAGCTGTGCATTTGTAACAGCACACAACGCCTCACACTTGTAGATCTGCTGTTTTCACTACTTTTGTGCAACGGCCTTGTATGATGAAGCAGGGCTTTGCTTTGCGAAAAAATGTATACTTTTGAAACTTGGAGATACAAGGTTTCTGCCCGACAGTGACGATTTACTTTGTTGGCCGCCCAGCCCCCAAAATGTTACGAAGGCCGACATTTTATTTTTATTTATTTCCTAAAGGCCGGCCTGGACCGGCCAGGAATGAACCGGCCGTTCGGGAGTTGTCCCGCTTTTTCCAATGGCCAGCATGTCCCTGGTAGGTATTCAAATTATGTCCTTGAGCGCGGGGAATTGTTTGGTGTTAAAACTCATTCCGGTTTGGTGTTTCCTGCCAAAGTGCCGTCCGTTTTGATAACAACATGACGTAGGACGCCATCCGCTCCCGACCGGATCAAAAGCCCAGAAATTGGAAGCGAACCCAGGCTACTTGTGCGGCGGAGAGAGTCGCAGCCCCAGCCTGAAGCCTCAAAAGTCTATTTTCTGCCCTCGTTCCATAGGGATATCCCTTTGGAGAAATGGTTAAGATATTGGACTTTCATGTGGGAGACCCGGGTTCGAAGCCGGGTGGGGAGGTTCGGATCACCTCCGTTACACTTGTCCACATAATGAAAATGACTGACCTCACAGTACTGATGTCATAGGAGACTGACGTCACAGTAATGATGGGGAATGTGTTTGTATACACACAGACTCGCCTAGTTCCCCATTAAGTAAACGTATCAATGCGGCAATGTAGGGTACATTTCAATGGGAATGGAGCGGTTTGCTGCCATTCACGGATTTCTGCAAAGAATCGCTCCATTTCCTTTGAAATGCATTGGCACAATCCGTCCGCATAGGTAGAATACAAGTGCTTACCTTTTAAGCGGAAGTGAATATAGCAGATTTACAAGCTTTTAGATCTGCATAATCAACACTCTTTTAAAATAACCTAACTTCCCCCATACATGATTTGTCTTATTATTATATATATATATATATATATATAATATGATATCACATATATTTCACTTTTCATCAGGCTCACAATGCGTGATGTGAGCTTGTAGAGACGTTATTTTCAAAATATCCAACGTCGATCTAGGGCTAGAATGGTCACCCTGATTTTGATGCTGTATATTACCTGATTTAGCTGGGGACCACTGGAATACCCTCAAGGACCCCTTGGGGGTCCCCAGATCCTAATATGGGAACCACTGAGTTCGAGGAACGCCATTGGGTGTCCCACGCAATGACATCACAATGTCGTCATCACGTCTGTGTCCTTTAAAAAGACTGTCAAACTAAGATACAATTTATTCACTTTACCTTTATTGAAATAGCTACTTTCTTACAGTGAATTCCCCTGAAGAACTGAACAGACTGTCTGCTTGGACTGGTATTGCAGCTAGTGATCAATTTGCTATATTGGGAGATCAATTGGCCTCCCTTTCCGTGTCCGCCCAACCTAAATCATCCGCTTTGTCATACTTTGTCAATCATCAACAAGAAGATGGCACCGAAGGTGAGGACTCACGCCACTTTCTATCGCCCCCGGACCCGCACACAGCCCAGGAAGCCCAAGTACCCCCGGCCGGGCCAGAGCGCCCCCGGTAGGACCACGTTGGACCACTACGCCGTCATCAAGTTCCCTCTCACGACGGAGTCGGCCATGAAGAGGATCGAGGACAACAACACGTTGGTGTTCATCGTCGACGCGAGGGCCGACGCGGGGAAGATCAAACACGCCGTCACGAAGCTGTACGACGTCGGCGTGACCAAAGTCAACACGCTCGTTAGGGCTAGCGACGGCCAGAAGCAGGCGTACGTTCGTCTGGCGGCGGAGCACGACGCGTTGGACGTGGCCAACAAGATAGGCATCATCTAGTCCAGTGTTTCTCAACCTTTTTTTTCTGCATGGGCACACTTTTCATGTCCCAAGAATCCATGGGCACACCAACATGATACAGGGGTGTAAATATCGTCACTGTCGGGAAGAAACCTTGTATCTCCAAGACTACCAAGTTTCAAATGTGTACGTTTCTTCGCAAGATAAAGCCCTGCTTCATCATACAAGGCTGTCGCACAACCGTAGTGAAAACAGCAGATCTACAAGCACACGACGCCTCGCACCGCGAGGCGTTGTGTGCTTGTAGATCGGCTGTTTTCACTAGTTTAAATCATTTTTAAAACGATAAATACAATACTGGCTTTTCAAGCAGTTTCAAGGGGCACACTTGACCCTTCTCAGGGGCACACCAAAGGTCCCCAGGCTTATTGGTTCAGAAACACTGATCTAAACCAGTGCTTCTCAAACTTTTTCATGTCAAGGACCCCCAAATTGACCTATATTAGCCTGCAGACCTCCAGTTGAAAGGATAATGTACCAGGGACCCCCATTAGAGAAGATTTTACGGCTCTAGCAGTGATTCTCAACCATTTTAGATTCAAGGACCCCCAGTTTGAGCCCCCAGTTTGACATGGAAATCTACATATGTGTGTCTGTCTGCGCGCCTGTGCGTCTGCGCTGATGTCATCCAATGGGAAAACCCTTGGAAAGAAAACATGTTGACGTGATCCAATGGGAAACGTCTGTGTGTTTGCGCTGACGTCATCCAATAGGAAAACCCTTGAAAAAACCATGGTGACGTCATCCAATGGGACAACCCTTGAAGAATCCAATGGGAAACGTCTCTGTGATTGTGCTGATGTCATCCAATGGGAAATCCCTTGAGAAAACACATGGTGACGCCATCCGATGGGAATGATTTCCATGATTGGTCAGGTTTCACGTATCTAGTTTTGCAAAATCAATGTTCTGAGAGTGTACACATGGAACCAAATTCTCCCGCCAGGGTCCATTATTTGGTTCCTAGCTATCATTTAGCCGGGGACCCCCTGGAACTCCCTCAAGGACCCCACTTTGAGAACCAACGATCTAAACCAGTGGTTTTGTGCAGACCGTCCTGCAAAGGACAAACATCTGGGAAGATGAATGGCAAAGCTGTGACACACAAGCTCTTGAATGGCTGAACTTGGAATCACACTAACGCAAAGCCTCCCTAGTGGTCAAGACCTTGGCTGGACAACCGAGAAGTCACTTAATAGAGTGTGCACATATAACAAGCTACAATATCATGGCTACAGACTTCCATCTGAAAGTATGATTAATTCATGAATTTAACTCATAAATAAATAGCACAGCTCACTTTTTTTTTTGCATCTGACCACCAACGATAAAACATTTAAAGAGAAACAATGAATTTATTATTTCATATAAAATAAATTATAGGCTACAAAATGGGGTTGACATGGATAATGCGTATTTTGTAATAATAATCAAAAAGGGGGAAAAGGATGACATCACAATATCAAGGTATCGTGATGTCTGATTGGGTGAAGGGTTACATCGGATCATGAGAAAAATAGTTACTAAGCCTATACTAAGCCTATACTGTATCGGACAGTCTTTCTAAAACTCAAATTTCAAGGTCTCGGGTTCATTCGGTTCCATGTGTACACTGTCAGAGTAACAGACGTGTATGGGTCAATTCAGAACCCACAGAGTCCCTGGAATCCACTTTGAGAAACACTGCTGTAGGAGATAGATAACCACAAGTTGTCCAATGAACTGATGCTAGCTAGCTACAGCAGTATCATCTTCCCATCTATTTAGGTCGAGCTTTTTATGCATCAAATTCCCCTTTGTGCAGAGGTGTGTTCCTGTAGGCTCGACAACATTCAGCCCTTTCGGAGCATATAGCTTTATTGCGACCGTCGGGTCGCAGTTACTATAAAAAACCACCACCGGCTGTCAGTCAGCATGTCAGTCTGTCACGTCACGTCACACTTTTGCCCTACTCATATCTCCGCCACCGTTGTCCCTATCCATGCCAAACTTTGCACACACACTCCTTGGCTGCCAAACCACAACCTCCACCCCTCATTTCTCACATGGCCCTCTTCTAGCGCCACCATAAGGCCGATTCTTGCAAAACACATTTTTGGACACTGCTCCTACAGATTTTGCCCTAAAATCACGCAAAGCGGTACACAGTATGTCTAGAGTCATGTCATCAACATGGATCTGTCCCATTTAGCGCCACCATCAGGACGATTTTTTCAAACACATTTTTGGACACTGCTCCTACAGATTTTGCCCTAAAATCACGCAAAGCGGTACACAGTATATCTCTAAAGTCATGTCATCAACATGGATCTGTCCCATTTAGCGCCACCATCAGGCCGATCTTTTCAAACACATTTTTGGACACTGCTCCTACACATTGTGGCTTAAAATCACGCAAAGCGGTACACAGTATATCTCTAAAGTCATGTCATCAACATGGATCCGTCCCATTTCCCATATTCCCTCCTGATTGGCTACGACTGCCTTCTAAAGTTTGCGTATGCGACGTGGCGGTTGCTTATCTTACTGGTGAAATACTATAACAGCAGGCCATCAGATATACAGCAAAATTATACAGTGGCTAAAGTAGCTCGGAAAGGGAAGGTCAGTGAACGGAGAATGGTGCATCGGGCTCCGAGTGGGGGCATTTGATGGAAACACATGTCTAGCCCATTTAGGCCTACAATTATTGGATGCTTTAACTATTAAAAAATAGCCGATATACAAGCTCACAGCGCGGCACCGAGTGCCGCGCTGCGAGCTTGTAGATCTACTATTTTTTGAAAAAAGTCGTGAAAATGTGTGCAAATCTTTGAATATATGTATTTTTAAAGCGAAGGTTTGTAACTCAAATTTTGCTTCTGGGTGGTCCCTGGAACTAAATATTTTGAGATGGGGGTCCGTGGCCAAATAAATATCAGTTTGGGGGTCCTTCACATGAAAAGGTTTGAGCACCACTGACATAGTAGTCTCTCACGAACAGACTAACTGAGCTCCAGTTAAGTGAAAAGGACCCTTTCTTTGACGATGGCTTTAGCCAGATTGCTGACATAGAAACACAGGTTTTTCAAAAAAAACCTTAGAAGGATTCAAAAGACACTTATAGAATCTGGTGAAAATTCGAATTTTCACGACTTTTCAAAAATAGCAGATCTACAAGCTCGCAGCGCGGCACTCGGTGCCGCGCTGCGAGCTTGTATATCTGCTATTTTTCAACGGTTAAAGCATAAAATAAATGATACACAATACTGCGTACCCGTTCTGAATGGGCTAGACCACAAGGCATTATCGGCATGCCATCCTCAAGGATAAATCGCTGAGTCGTCAGGCCGCTGCCTGACTCGGCCTCTTTGTCCTTGAGGCGTTCTGTGTGGATGTACGGTTAGTGAGCTGACTGGCTCTCTCTGGACGGCATGAGGGAGACCTTTGTTTCATCCCCAAGAAGAAAGGACTACTTTATGTGCGTGCGTGCGTGCGTGCGTGCGTGCGTGCGTGCGTGCGTGCGTGCGTGCGTGCGTGCGTGCGTGCGTGCGTGCGTGCGTGCGTGCGTGCGTGTGTGTGTGTGTGTGTGCCTGTGTGCGTGCGTGCATGCGTCCGTGCGAGTGAGTGAGAGTAGTTGTAAGGGCTAAATGTCCCCACAAGTATAATGTGTTAAATAGACCAGGGGTCTTCAACAGGGGGTCTGGGACCCCTAGGGGGTCCTCAGAGTTACTACAGGGGGTCCTCCAAATCTTTGTGTGATAGAAGCTCTTTTTTTTCCTCCTTTTTTATATTAACCACTTGAACCCTAGCGTCCATATTCTGAGAACTTTAGCCAAAAATAGCAGATCTACAAGCTCTCAACGCCTCGCGCTGCGAGGTCTTGTGAGCTTGTAGATCGGCTATTTTCGGCAAAGAGGTTTGATGTTTAGGGGAAAAAGAGCAGACTAAGTACAGAGTGAAAGGTCAAGTTTATTAAGTATTGACGGTTCAAGTGGTTAAATATCTGAAAACACAAACTGACAACTGAATCCAACTGATGATTGTGATGTCAAACGATGAAACTATATGGTATATAGGGAATAAATAGGGAAAAAAAGTTTCTATCACACAAAGATGTGGAGGACCCCTTGTAATAATTCTGAGGACCCCCTAGGGGTCCTGGACCCCCTGTTGAAGACCCCTGGTATAGTAGAATGTGTTAAATAGACTATTTTGAGGAGCGTTTTCCTGGTCCTCTTATAAGAGAAATTGTTGCCCTTTGGTTACAAAGGATTTTGGGGAGTTAGGAAAGCATTCAGGTCGGGGATATAGGATTTGGGTTAGGCATTTAAGGGGTTAGGGTTCCTGGGTATGTCTGATGTATACTTGGTTGTACAACACTCTCATGCTGGCAACTACAAGCTCACAGCACATTGTGAGCTTGTAGATCGCCTGTTGTCGGCTTTGGAGTTAATAAATGGTAAACCTTTCGGAAATGGTAACAATTGGTGTCCTATGCGGATATCCTCACGTGTGTGCGTGTGTGCGTGTGTGCGTGTGTGTGCGCGCGCGTGCGTCATGCCAATAAAGCCCTTTGAATAGAATGGTGTGTGTGTTAGAGAGAAACCCTGCTGAGACAGAGGAATGACACCTACATGGCTAAAACACAGGCCCTGTTCTTGCGCGCTTACAATCGGCCACTTGAGAAGCCTTTTAGGTCCTTAGGCTGAGTGGGAGCGCAGGGGAGGGGGGACGGCTATGCAGCGTTTCCCACAGCTCTGGCTGAGGGATCAGGAGGAGAGGGGGGTCTAAATTTAGGATGAATAAGCACAGTTCAGCCGTTTGTGGGACATTTTTCCATGGCTCGGAAGAACTGCGTGGCTGCTGTGTGACATGGAGGAGGTGACCGGGCCACGTTTAAGGGAGGGATTGACCCAGGGGCGTCGCACCAAATTCTGGCCCCCCCCCGTGTATGAACATAGGGGGAGATTGAAATGTGGGGGGGCACCACATTATTGTAAAGAAACGGCTGCTTGACTTGACAAACTAACTTACATAGATGGATACCTTTATTATCCCAAGGGGGGAAAATCAGTCACTCAGAGGCAGCACAGCAGTATAAGGTTATTTACACAGTTACAGAGAAGTATGAAAAGAATAAAAAAGAACAGAGTACAGTAAAGAGCAAGGTACAACAAAGAAAGGGAACGAAGAATATATACATAAAGAGTATATATACATAAAGAGCATTGAAAAAACTGTCAGTGCTCAACGTGAAACAGCGAACTTGAACAAAAAACACAAACCTTAAGCACAACTATAATACAATCCAGTGTCCAAACAAAAGTGTCCATAACAGTCAATGCTAGTCAGTGCTACAAGTATCTCACCACCATGTCAAACACAAGCAAAATACTCAATACTACCAACACAACCTAATAGTGCAGAGCCAAACAAACAAAAACAAGAGAAAGATTTTGTGTTGCCAAAATCAATATAGCAAATTTTACAAGCAAAAACAGCAGCACAAGATTTTCGTTTTTTTGTTATTCCCATTAAATACATTTCTGGCTGGTGACAAAGATTGTGCAAGTGACACGCGGAGAACTTTTTGTTTCTTACTTACTATCAATAGATCTTTCTAATGAAGCAAAGTTTATGTAGTGCCCATGGGGCGGGAACGAAACCGAACGATACCAGCCACGCAATACAGCCTAAATCACGCAAAGTGGTACACAGTATCTTTAAAATCATGTCATCAACGTGTCCAGTGGTCGCACACCACAAGTAGAAGATATAACATACTTACAGACTCCTGAAAGGAGCTAGGCTCCAACATCTGGCTTTGTCCGGGCTCTGAAGCGTGGCCTATATCTTGGCACAAAGCCGCTGATGAACCGCAATCTTTCATGGGTAGATGTGACTTAATGGGGGCTGGTGTAAATAGTAACAAAGACATTGCCGGCTTATTGTGTCTAAAAAATACATATTTAGCCATTTGTACGCCTGCCCCCACCCACTGAAATTAACACTTATCTTTTATTTTCTCTAATTACAATCTAAAATATGAACCCATGTTGTAAAAAATACAAAGTTGTCCTTTGAGCGGGGGATGCCGGTTTAAGAGGTTGATAAACTTTAAAAAGCACGATATTGTTTAATCTGGTGATTAGCCAACAGGGTCAGGGTAGCCCGCCAAAAAATCGCTTGAAATCCCAAGAGGGAAAGACAAGTCTGTTGCGAATCCAGCCAGTGATGTTCATAAAACCCCTGCCCTACATTTACACAATACATTTTTTGTAAGCTTTTGGTGCTTATCTGCAAGCGAGATAACAGTCTGTGAGTGTAATAAAAGAATATATGCTCTAGTCCGTTTGGACCGGGTACGCATTATTTGCGTATTATTATTTCATGCTTTAACTATTAAAAAAATAGCAGATATACAAGCTGCGAGCTTGTAGATCTGCTATTTTTGAAAAACGGTGAACATTTGAATTTTGACCCGATTTTGACCCGGTTCTATAAGTGTCTTCTAAATCCTTCTAAGGTTTTTTTTTAAAAACGCATGTTTCTACGACAGTGGTTCTCAAACTCTTTCATGTCAAGGACCCCTAGAATGATATGTATTTGGCCGCGGACCCCCGTCTCAAAATATTTTGTATCAGGGACCCCCAGAAGCAAATATTCAAGTTACAAATGTTCACTTTAAAAATATTCAAAGATTTGCACACATTTTCTCATTTTTTGAAAAATAGCAGATCTACAAGCGCGCTGTGAGCTTGTAGATCTGCTATTTTTCAATAGTTAAAGCATTCAATAATGGTTAAAGTGGTGAAAATCCAGAGTGACACGACGCAGGTCTAAACGGGCTAGATGACTACGATTACTGTACGTGCTCAGCGGTGAAGAGGGGGTCACGGTCACAGTACTCGATCATTAGATGTGACAGATATCCCTAATTATCCTCAAATGATCCCACTTGAGTCGATGCGATGATGAGATTTGCTTTTTAATGTCGAACATGTTATCGAAATAGCAAGTCTTCCGCGTTCTCTAATTGAGCGTTTGTCGTGAAATAAAGTCACGCTGATGTTTAACAATCCGTCGCCGTTGGGCGGAAACCTTGTGTGTCCGAAACGGTTGAATTTGAATCCTTTTCAACAGGGACGTGCAGAGAATGTTAGAGAGGCAGGGGCTGACATTTCTAAAAGGGCCTTTTGGTGAAAGTATCGAAAATAGCAGACCTCCAAGCTCACAACGCGTTGAGCTTGGAGGTCGGCTATTTTCGGTGCTTGTATACCACACTGAACTAAGCATCATCAAGTCAATAATGTAGATGTGGCGTAACGGCATGGATTTCTACACAGATAGGGCAATTCCTTCAACATAAGATGCTGCATTCAAGTTCAGGAGTGTTTGGACAAGGCAATTTTCTTGAATGCTGCCTTCAGGTATGGCATGGAATGAGGGCATTTTCATTTCTTTCACCATAGTAAAAACTGCATTCATGGTCTGGAGAGGGCACTTTTTACAGACGGCTAAAAGGGCAGGGGCTCAAGCCCCCTTTGATGTCTATGTGTGCACGTGCCTGCTTTTCAGGATTCAAAAGCATCTAAAGTAGCAGATCTACGTGCCACATTTTGAGCATGCGGATCTGCTACTTTTGATACAAAAAGTTAGAATTGATTGGAGAGTTTATTAGCAGTTTTTGCAATAGGAAAAACAAGTACAGTTTCATGACAGCACAAATCACTGGTACAACTAAAAGGAGATCCTAGAAAGCCTTACGGCTAATTTACCCAGGAAAAACATCATGTATCTCATATAACATTGAAAGACGGACGGATAGAACACAGTGCTTTACCTAGGATAACATCAATTACAAAAGCAGAAAAAGGATAACATCAACTAGAAGTACTGTTCCTACGAAACAGTACTTCAGTGTGTATTATCTGCGTATTATCTGCTATTTTTCAATAGATACATGAAGGCCCCTCCACCTTGGGCCCTAGTTACTCAGTCCCACTCCCCCCCCTTGTGACGCCCCTGCCCCCACATGTTGAGAACCACCGCTTTGGGCCATACATAATAAGCTGCCCTCATTGTTTACATGCTGTGTTTATTGTACAGAGATTAAAACCCCAGTTGTGCTTGGCTGCGTGCCGTGTGTCGCACACCACAAGTAGCAGATCTACAGACTTGAAACGTGTCTCACTGCGAGACGTCGCAAGCTTGTAGATCTGCTATTTACTGTTCACCGGCTATGAATCACCCTCAAGAGGCCTTTAAGTTCTATTAGTTCCAGTGACTAGCAGCCAGAACTTGTAAGGACTTGAGTGGGGAAAGAAGTATTTGTGCGTGCCTGCGACTGCGACTGCGTGCGTGCGTGTGTTTGAGTGTGTTTGCGTGCGTGTGTTGTGTCCGTGCTGTGTGCGCCTGTCCGGCCGAATGAATCTACGCTCTTGTGTGCAGGGACGTGCTGGCCATTGGGAAAAGCGGGACAACTCCCGAACGGCCGGTTCATTCCCGGCCGGTCCAGGCCGGTCATTAGGAAAAAAATTTAACTGTTTGCACAAAAGTAAAAATTAAACTGTTTGCACAAAAGTAGTGAAAACAGCAGATCTACAAGCACACAACGCCTTGCGGTGCGAGGCGTTGTGTGCTTGTAGATCGGCTGTTTTCACTAGTTTAAATCATTTTTAAAATGATAAATACAAAACAAACGGTTTTGGACATACAAGGTTTCCACCCGACAACGACGAAATATAACTCAGGTAATTGGCCCACTGGCTTGTCACTTGTCATGATCTGAAATGGCAAATCTTTGAGTAGCAGCAGCGCTATAGAGAGAGATCTCTCTCTATAGCGGGCAATGACGGCCTCTCCAACTCTTTTTCCCGGGCTGAATCAGGGGACCAGCACGTCCCAGCTTGTGTGTCCCCTTTGCATAATCCTCCCAAATGTCAGTGCATGTGTCCACATGCGTGTTGGCATACCTTGTTATCCCTCAAGGCTCCGTGTTCATACCTTAACATTCTGTGTAGGGATGGGACGATATGAACATCGTATATCACGATTATTGTGACAAAAGAATTCGCGATTTACGATATCATCGCGATGATCAACATCCATTATCCTGGGGCGGAACATTTGCCAAAGAATTGCAGATCTACAATCTGCGACGCGTTGTGAGCTTGTAGATCGGCTATTTTTTTTTGGCAAAGACATTTGATAGAGAGTAAAAAACGACTGTATCAAGTACGTATATTATACGTTCCTTTTACCAATTATAGAGGGTTTAAGTGGTACCGGATATGCAGCTCGGCAAATAAAAGGTGAATTGATCCCAGTGCATGACGGAGGATATCACGATAAATTAAATCTCCGCGATGCGATTAGCGTGAGTGTTTTTTATCGCGATAAATGATATCGTTTATCGTCCCATCCCTAATTCTGTGTTTGTGATTGTGTGCCTCAGATTTATTTTACATGCAAGTCACCGGTCTATTAACTCCTTGCCTTCACACCTTCTCCTCACATCCAGCCTTTGATCTTCTCATATCCATGTGCAAATTGCCAAACAGAAATTACATAGGCTTTTAGGCTTTGAAGTTGCACATGGTAGATATGACACATAACCTAAATATACAAAGAAATGAAGGACATATTTGACAACTTTACACTTTAAAAAAGAATTGATAGTGGAAATAGCCGATCTACAAGCTCACAACGCAAGAGTGACGCACAAAAGTAGTGAAAATGGCACATCAACAAGATCACAATGTGTTGCATTGCCCAAGACAAAAAAAATAAAATAAGAAAGACATGCCATCTCCAGTTTACTTCCTGTATCTGCGTGAAGTAGATGGCCACCTTTTTAAGGCAGTGGTTCTCAACCTGTGGGTCGGTACCGCAAGGGGGGTCCCCAAATAGTTTTGGGGGGTCCCCAGATGATTAGCTTAATGTGCAATATTGTTTTCTCACTCAACAGTAAACAAGCCAACATAAAGTTTAAGTGTATAGAGGCTATATGCACATTTCTAAAGTGAATTGTTAAGGACTTTTTAATACCTCTAAAATGACAAATTAAACATTGGCCAAATTGTCAAATGTTAGAGGCAGAAATTGTGAAAATAGCCGATGCGAGGCGTTGTGAGCATGTAGATCTGCTATTCACAATAGAAGCGTGTTATACAAAATGTAATGCCCAGTTAAAATATGATCATTTTGGGGGTCGCGGCCTGAAAAGGTTGAGGACCACCTCTCTAGAGCAGCAGCTTGCCTCCTACCCCCCCTGGCCTATCTAGACAACAACAAACAGCACCTTATCTGGGGATAATCTAGTGTGAGAGATGAAAGCTGTGCTGTGTTGCTGTGCTCCAGTGTCCACCCCTCTGGTTCCTTATGTCTCTGTGTTGTTGCTCTTTTCCTCGGCTGACCAGCTGTTGGGCTTCTGCACGGCTCCGGGGCCTCCTCATCAGAGGAGGGGGAGGAGGAGGAGGCGGAGGAGGGTGGTGGTGGTGGTGTGGTATGCAGTCAGTGCTGCTCCACTCCACAAAGGGATTTGGTATCCGCTTCGTGCCTCAGCTTGGAGTGCTTGGCAATTAATCAGAGAATACATCGAAACTGACATTTATTTAGAACCAATAACCGATAACTTAATCTAGTGTTCATCGAATATTGATGAAGAACAGTTTATTTTATGTGTCAACGAATCGACATGAACTAATTTTGTATATAAACTCAGCACAAAAAGAAAGGAAAGGACCGAAGTCAAGTTTCCTTTCTTTTTGTGCTGAGTTTCATATATATATTTTTCTCCATAATCGACAAACGTCGATTCGCCTGATTAGACCACTTTACCCTGCAATATACAGGGCCAAGCTCACAGCTAGTCACATTGCGTGTTGCAAGCTTGTGGATCTGTTATTTTCACTATATGCTTTTAGTAGTCGTTGATTAATCGGAATCCGGGGAAAAGTTTGAAGCTATTGCCATATGACGGTTTGGACTCTCATATGCATTTCCTGTTTATTTTTGTGATACATAAAGTTAGAAGTACGTACAATACAGTGTGGGAGACTTTCCTTACATGAAAGCATCGCATTGCGACGTGTGATCTTGTAGACCTGCTATTTATTTAGGACAGGGGTCTTCAACGTTTTCGGGCCAAGGACCCCTTAGCTGAGAGAGAGATGAAGCAGGGACCCCCACTACGTATTGTGCAAAATTACATTTTCATAGATTTCTGAGACAGCTTAGACTTGTTTGACAGCAATATCATCAGTGTAGGTCGTTGGTTTAATGTGTATTTTTAGACATTGAACGACTTGAACCGTCAACACTTAGTCTGCTTTTCATTTCACTCTACACCAAACCTCTTTGCCAAGAATAGCAGATCTACAAGCTCCTAGATCGGCTATTATTGGCTAATGTTCCACACAGAATAGGGATACTAGGGTTCAATACCCCCTGTAGTAACTCTGAGGACCCCTTAGGGGTCCCAGACCCCCTGTTGAAGACCCCGATGTAGAAGGTTTGACACATTTTTAGATAATGGTTCAGTCAGGAACACTCATGTCAGAGTAGATTTAACCATTTATTGCGACAAATGGAATACTTAACTTGCCCTCAGTGGCTCCGCTCTTTAACCTTTATGGTGCCAACCCCTAGTTTCCCGAGTTTGGGCCATTTTTGAAGATTTTATTTTTATTTTCATTATTATGTAAATAAAAATAACAGAAATGTAATAGGCATGATCGCGATTGCATGTTTAACCCCCATACCAAACCCATCTTTCAAACATGGCAGCCATGTTTGTTTACATTTGAAGAAAACATAATGGCTGCTATATCATGAATGCCTGAACGGATTTCCAAGCGGATTGTTGTGTTTGAAAGCTGTGAACAGCGTGCACACACGTGGTGCATGATCTAGGCATGGGCGTGCATGATCCGTGCACTATGAATTACATGGAAGTCTATGGAGACTTGGCAGCTTGGATCTTCAAAGAGATTTTTTAGATTGCAACGAATGTGTTAAGATCTCCTCTACATTTTGCTGAGCAGCTTGCAAAGCAAAACAAGGGAACACTATGCTAACCCCCCACACAGGTATGCAAGAGCAGGCCCTGAGCGTACAGTATGCGACTTCTGTGCCCTGCATGAATTAATGCTATGCTTCATTTTTACTTTGGCTTTTTAAGTTCTATGCCAATACCTTTGTACTTTTTACTCGTATACAGGCACGTGCACACATAGATGTAAAAGGGGTCTTGAGCCCCTGCCCTTTTACCCGTCTGTATAAAGTGCCCTCTCCAGACCAGGAATGCAGTTTTTACTATGGAGAAAGAAATGCAATTACCTTCTTTCCATGCCATACCTGAAGGCAGCGTTCAAGAGAATTGCCTTGTCCGAACTCTCCTGATGTAAATGCAGCATCTTATGTTGAAAGAATTGCCCTCACTGTGTAGAAATCCATGCTGTTACGCCACATCTCCAGTATTCACTTGGTTATGCTTAGTTCAGTGTGGTATCAAGTACCGAAAATAGCCCTCCAAGACCTCCAAGCTCACTACACGTCGACGCGTTGTGAGCTTGGAAGTCTGCTATTTTCAATATTTTCACTAAAAGGCCCTTTCAGAAATGTCAGCCCCTGCCTCTCTAACATTCTCTGCACGTCCCTGCTCATGTAACATTTTTGGCGTTAGTCATTGTTGGCGATGAACAGTGGTCCGTTGGAGCTGTGCAGTGTGAGGGTTAACGAACGCTGGTCAGCAGAGGGTTAATGAACAGGCTGTGAGGCTGAAAGCACAAACAGGGACAACTCTTATCATCCAGGGAGAGTGAGAGACAAGCACAGTGTACACTCCCACTTACACACTGCAACTACACTGTTCTCTGTTCAGGGGTGTTGCACCAAACTCTGGACCCTGGGTACAAGGATTCACTGCGTTATTTTGTGCTTTAACTATTGAAAAATAGCAGATCTAGAAGCTCACAGTGCGGCACCGAGTGCCGCGCTGCGAGCTTGTATATCTGCTATTTTTTTGAAAAATCGTGAAAATGTTTTTTTTAATGTTTCTATATTGGTGCTCAAACCTTTTCATGTGAAGGACCCCCAACGTGATATGTACTTGGCCCACGGACCCCCATCTCAAAATATTTAGTTCCAGGGACCCCCCCAGAAGCTAAATTCGAGTTACAAATGTTCGCTTGAAAAATACATACCGGTATATTCAAAGATTTGCACACATTTTCACAACTTTTTCAAAAATAGCAGATCTACAAGCTCGCAGCGCGGCAGTCGGTGCCGCGATGTTAGCCTGTAGATCTGCTATTTTTCAATAGCTAAAGTATAACGTAATTAAGGCCCCCTCCACCTTGGGCCCTAGTAACTCAGTCCCACTTCCCCCCCCCCCCTTGTGACGCCCCTGTCTCTCTCTCTCTCTGCGCCTCTCTCTGTCTTTCTCTCTCTCCCTCTGCTCCCTTATCTCTCTCTATCCCTCACTTTCTCTCTCTCTCTCACACTCTGCTATCTCTATCTCTCGTTTCCCCATCTGTCTTGCTCTAGTTTTCTCTCCCATACGCACGCGGCCTCACAAATACTTCTCCTCTAATGCACTCAATTCATATATCTCATTTCCAACCGCTTCTCCCTTACCCATCTCTCTCTCTCTCTCTCTCTCTCTCTCTCTCTCTCTCTCTCTCTCTCTCTCTCTCTCTCTCTCTCTCTCTCTCTCTCTCCCTCTTCTCTGCTGCGTGGGGACCCATCCATCCATCTGCTCATTCCTCCCGTCGTCTATAAGCTAATGTTCCTCATGGCTAATCCAGGACCCGTGCATCCTCGGGGTCAACTGCATTATCTTACACACCCGACAGGCAGGGTGTGTGTGTGGGGGTGTGTGTACTTGTATTACTACGCTTGTGAGGTATAGTAGAGTAGAATTTTGTAAATGGACAATTCTGAGGACCATTTTCCTGGTCTCTACAAGATAAATGGTTGTTTTATTATGGTCAAAACAACCATTTAGTTCAGTGGTCTTGAACCCTAGTGTCCAAATTCTGAGAACTTTAGCCAAAAATAGCAGCTCTACAAGCTCACAACGCGAGGCGTTGTGAGCTTGTAACTAAGGGGTCCTTGGCCTGAAAACGTTGAAGACCCCTAATTTAGAGGTTATGTCTAGGGCTTTTTTATTTTTATTTTGGTGATGTCACACCCAAATGTTTCAGATTTGTCTGCAATTGTTTAATACCGTCCTAAAACGTTGATGTCCTCACAAGTATACAAACATCTGTCTGTCTGTTTGTGCGTGCGTGCGTGCGTGTGTGCGTGCGTGTAGACTACTTTGCATGCACGGATCCAATCAAGAGTTATTGGGTTTTCGCAAGTGGAATCTGTTTCTGTAAGTGTGTTTGTGATATGATTGTTTGTGTATGCATGCATGCGGGACGTGTGAGTGTGTGTGTGTGGGTCCGGGTAGCTCTCCCTCATTAACCCAGGCAATCTTTCTATTAGGGGAGATCCCATTGTGTCCCACCAGGCCTCCTCTCTCTCTATGGGATTAGGTTTACAGCTATAGAAACTAAGGATGGGACCATATGTGACTCAGCATGACTGAGGGGCAGTCATTTCGGAAGGCATGGTTTTTCACTACTGCTAATATGATTTTTTTTTTTTTTTTTTTTTTTCTAAAATGAAAAAAGCCACAAATGCATCTCAAAATATCTAGGCTACATTTCACTTAAACGCCAGAGCTTAACTCTGCATGTAAATAAGACTTTTTTTGTAATTAATGTGAGAGATCGTCAGGTCATTTGCAGGTTAGACATTTATTTAGAACTTGAATATCTCAAAGTTGTATTTCAGCATGGCATCATTCTATAAGCCATATCTTCAAAACTGTTGGGTCAATCTCCACAACCAATATATCATTTTGTAGCTATGATCCCCAGCTTTCAAATGAAATGAAAAAATGAAAATGAGAAAAAATGCAATGACTAGCCGTCAGCTGCGCTGGGACACATATGAACATGTCATATCACGATTATTGTGACCAAAGGAATCGCGATTTATGATATTATTGCGATAATCAAAATATCCCCGACACCCAGTATCCTGGGGCGGAACATTTGCCAAAAAATAGCAGATCTACAAGCTCACAACGCGTCGCGACGCTATTTTTTTGGCAAAGAGAATTGGTAGAGTGAAAAAAAAAGACTGTATCAAGTACGCATATTATACATATGTACGCATAGTACATTTTACCAATAGAGGTTTTAAATGGTGTTTAAACGGATATGCAGCTCGGCAAATAAAAGGTGAATTGATCCCAGTGCATGACGGAGGACGATATCACGATAAATTAAATCTCCACGATACGATTATCGTGAGCGTTTTTTTATCACGGTTTACGATAAACGATAATATCGCGTATCGTCCCATCCCTACTTACAGCTACAGTATAGAAACTGGAGGAGAGTTGTAGGAATATAGACCATCTCCACATTAAAACCCATTTAGGCCTAGAATTATTGAATGCTTTAACCAGTGCAAAATAGCAGATATACAAGCTCACAGCGCGGCACCGAGTGCCGCGCTGCGTGCTTGTAGATCTGCTATTTTTGAAAAAGTCGTGAAAATGTGTGCAAATCTTTGAATATATGTATTTTCAAAGCGAACGTTTGTAACTCAAATTTTGCTTCTGGGTGGTCCCTGGAACTCAATATTTTGAGATGGGGGTCCGTGGCCAAATACATATCATTTTGGGGGTCCTTCAAATGAAAAGGTTTGAGCACCACTGACATAGTAGTCTCTCAAGAACAGACTAACTGAGCTCCAGTTAAGTGAAAAGGACCTTTTCTTTGACGATGGCTGGCCAGATTGCTGACGTAGAAACATAGGTTTTTTCCAAAAATCTTAGAAGGATTCAAAAGACACTTATAGAATCGGGTCAAAATTCAAATTTTCACGATTTTTCAAAAATAGCTGATCTACGAGCTCGCAGCGCGGCACTCGGTGCCGCGCTGCGAGCTTGTATATCTGCTATTTTTCAATAGTTAAAGCATAAAATATTGCGTCATAATGTGTTCAGGCCTAAATGGGTTAAAACCCAGCCGCACACCAGAATAATAACTAGAGATACGGTTCCTCCGAAACAGTGTGGGCTCGCTCGTGACTATACTCTGCAGCGTGCTAACTGTCATGTGAAGCTCAACCAATACTCCAGCTACCACCACTCCCAGATTTTCCACACCTCAACTGCACCTCATTGGCTAAGGGCCCTGCCCTGGGAGTGGGACTGAGTATCACCTCCAAGGTGAAGGGGCCTTAACCCTGCAAGGCCCAGCGTTGCTTTTTGACAACATTTTTTAAATCATTTTTAAAAAAAATGTTATAATTAGTTTTCCTGTTCTTTTTTCACATTAACATCACCATTAAATCCTATTGTTTAGTATTACAATGCCATTGGCCGATATTTGCATATAAATACCCCCCACATAGGCTGACATTCACAAGTCCCAGAGAAGTTGAAATTCCAGCGTCTGGACGAACAACATCTCACTTTTTAACTGAAGCTATTCCTCACTAAAACATAAGTAAAATGCCTGTAATATTTTTTTTTTTCGTGATCATTAGAATGTCTAGAACATGTGCATATGTTAATATTGTGAAAAATATCCCCAATATGCAAATTAGAGCATGATTTATGATTTATGGCTATAAAACCTTACAAAAACATTATTAATTTTTTAACATTACATTTTCCTGTGATTAGGACTGCTACAACACCATCTGATAAAAAAAAAAAAAATTGGCCAGTAGAAATTAATTCGGGCCTTGCAGGGTTAAACCCCCTCCCCCTGTGAAGAACATTCACGAGGGGGTCCCGCAGTGAATCCTTGCGCCCAGGGCCCAGAATTTGGTGAGACACCCCTGCACACGGTTGCACACTCACTCACACACTGTCTGGGCGGCAGGCGCGGTTCTAGCCCTGAGCAGCAGGGGGTGCTACAGGGAGCTTTTGCCGTGCACGAAATATGCGCGCGCGCGTAATTTATTTTTTAGTTTTTGCAGTCATTTTGCCCTATTCACCAGCAGTCTCCCAGTCCCCAACCACCCCTTAGGTTAAGCAAAACAAGCCAAAAACAACAGTTTAAGTCCTGTTGTATAATTTGGACTGAACGAATTGAATGTAAAGGAGTAGTAGGCTGTAAACATACAGCTTCATCTTGCATAAGGGAATTAATTATATTGGACTAATAATCGCGTAGGCTCAGGCTGTGTGTTTGCACGCATACTGCATGGTTTCATAACAAGTTGTTTCTGTTGCATCGAGGCCAACAACACAGGTACAGAATAATGAGAAATAGTCTGAAAGTGAGGTCTGCGCAAATGTTTCATAGGTTGATATTCATCTGTCCAGAAATTAATCAATTATAGACTACTCACTGTATGGTCGAGTGGTCACGATAGTGCGTCCAATCCATGCATCTCTTTGGGAAAGTAAAGGCTTTGGTGGTGATCTTGTACAGTTTCCATAACATCTCCTCATAAAGAACTTCAATCGAGTGTGTTTGTTTTATATGGGTTGTTAGTTGTCCTGCGTGCCTTCCATAATTCCCATGGTCCATGGGTTAATGGACTTCTGTCTTCTCTCTCCCCCCAACGCCCCTGTTCGCAAATTAATTTGTAGGCTAAACTGTTCTGATAATACAACTGGTTTTGGCTGTCAATTCATGATGTATAACTTAAACTGCACGCTCGTAGGCTATTCCAACCCAATGCAGCTCACAGAGCGACAACATAACAAACCGACAACTAGGGCCAACCCAGCAACAACTATCGTTTCCTGTCTTACTTTCACAATAAAGTGTCTCCCGCTTACCTCCCATTGCAGCTTATTTCACGCAGGTTATTATCAACAGGAAAAAGTGTAGCTTAACCCGTGTGTTTTTGTGCAACCAAACGTGCATGGGAGTGAGAATGATGAGGGTGAGAGAGAGAGAGAGAGGCATTGAGAAACAGAGAGAGAGAGTGAACTGCCGTTGTTTAGGAGTAGTACTGCACTTGGTATCACACTTTTCTCCGTCTGACCGTCTCTTTCCCGATTTTGCTAGCCCCGAAAACTACTGGTGCTAGTCCGGAAAATAGTGGTGCTTAAGTCCCCAAAGCCTCCGCGTAAATCCGCCACTGCTGGGCGGGCAGTGCTGCCATCCCAGTCACCCCTGCCGGGAGGGGTTGAGGTCTGGCCATGTGGCTCAAGGTTTGTCCTGGCTTCCAGCATGGAAACTCTGAGAATGCTAGCGTGGCTAATTTTGGGTTGAACACCATTCACCAGGCACTGAGTGAACACAGCTCCTAGTCAGTGGCGTCAGTTCAGAAAAAAAGCAAAGGTATGGCAACATCATGACTGGTGTCTTAAGACACCAGTCATGTTGCCATACCTTAGCAACAGACATGATACATTTATTTTAAGAATACATTTTTATTTTTTTTCCCCCCCGTTTCTACGGTTTCTTGGGCTGGATATATGGCAGCCTGGAACGGTTGTTCAAGTGCAGCTAAACTTGGCATGTTAGTAAAACGTGCCACAATTAACAATAATGCATTGCACCTGTGCAGCTGACCTGCGGAACCTGGGAATATACCATTCTGTCAAGATGGGGAGAATACAAGTGTGGAGAATATAATTATAACACCTTGTTAAAGTGACCATGTTGTGACATTTTGCATTTGTAGTTGTTTTACTGTAATTTAACAACATAATAACCAGCACAGTAGACAAAGAGACATTCATGGATTTATATTTAAAAGTAACTTTTATTTCCCCCCCTGGACGGAGGGTATGGCAGCTGCATACCCCTGCCATACCCAATTGACGCCCCTGCTCCTAGTGTACTGTACAGTACGCAGAAGCCCCTCTCTCCCCCACCCAACCCTCTGTTTCCTTGTAGTTGTACTCTGACTTGGCTGGCCTACTTATTTTTGTTGAAAAAAAAAGCCGTAACAGTCAGTGTGTGTAAGCTAACGCTGTCCTGTTCCCAGTGCTGACAGAGGTGCTCTCGTTTTGTTTTACTGAAGGAAAAGTATAGCAGTACCATCATTTAGAAATGGAGAAATATAAAAGTCCTGTTTTCACAATTAAACAGTTCTATACTGCCATATTTATTATTTATTTATTTGTGCTGGTGCCATCAAAAAGTAGCTTATCTTTGCGATGTTATAGAAAATTATCTATGGATTATTTCCAAACCATTTTTTTTCAACTGACACATATACAGTATCTGTACTGTAGCCAAACTGACGGCAGGGGGAAGCCTTATGCAAGGAATGAATCCGTCGAATCCGTCGTTCAGAGCGTAGGAATGCATGTTCTAGATCAGGTCCACAGAATACAGCCAGGAAGTGATTTGGGACTCCATTATTGTTTATGTGTGGTGGAGATTTGAGAGCAGCTTTACGGGAGATGTTTTTTACTGTACACACCCGCATCAGCTTACAGTGCTCAAACAAGGTAAAAGAACGAGCGTTCGTATTGGCTTATCGCCGTGTTCAGAATTGGGACGAGTGTTAACGTTCAAATCAGTAAAAGAGTTAACTTACAAAAGTGTTGGCACCAAAATATAGCAGATACCAAAATACGGTAGCAAAAGTAAAAGTACTATGCAGAATGTCCGCATTTCTCTCCAAGAGTATTACAAATATCCATTGGAGGCCGGCTATTTTCGATGCTTGATTTCTACACATCTCTTGATTTCAACAAGATGCTGCATTCAAGTTCAGGAGAGTTTGGACATGGCAATTCTCTTGAATGTTGCCTTCAGGTATGGCATGGAAATGTGGCATTCGGATTTCTTTCACCTCAGTAAAAACTGCATTCATGGTCTGGAGAGGGCACAGATAAAAGGGCAGGGGCTCAAGCCCCCTTTGATGTCTACTGTATGTGTGCACGTGTCTGGTAGCTTGCGCTGGAAGGAAGGGCTCCCACGTTCAAGTGGAGAGCACGCCACAGATCACTTGGGCAGCTTAAATGGGGAAGTGCTCTGGAAATGTCACTAAAACGCTTGTTTTTAAGGTTCTATTAAATATGTAAGAGATTCAGCTCGGGTCGACAGACAGGAGATAACTGCTGGCTTGGATCTTCTAAGTGCTTGTGTCTACTCTGTACAAGTTGAGATTGAACCGCCGTTGCTTGTTGCTCACACATCACAATTTCAAACGGTGATCGATCGCCAGTGACGCCAGATTTTGCAGGAAAAAAAAAAACAAGCAGCCAGGTCTTCGAAAACAAGCCCAAAAGAAGCGGCCACTCAGTTTTATACCACTTGAACCCCATATCAAAAGTATAAATCCGCCTTATAGACACATTCTCTCTGGCGTACACTATTATTGTGTGCATGTCGCAAGAAAACATTGCCTACACCAGTGGTTCTCAACATGTGGGTCGGGACCCCCAGGGGGGTCTCCCAGATGATTAACTTACCCATTCAGGCCGGGTGCACATTTTAGTTTATGGTAGGGGCTTACAGTACATGTACAGTATGTAGAAACATACCGGTATTTGTTTTTGTAGGCTAATTTCTGATTTAGGCCCAACTATAGGTTAGGCCTAAATGGGTTAATGTGCAACATTGTTTTCTCACAGTAAACAGTGCTGTAACAGTAAACAAACCAACATAAAGTTGAAGTGTATAGAGAGGGTATATGCACAAGTGACAATTTGAGGACTTTTGAATACCTCTAAAATGACAATCGTCACTGTCGGGCAGAAACCTTGTATCTCCAAGTTTCAAATTTGTATTTTTTTTCGCAAAGTAAAGCCCTGCTTCATCATACAAGGCCGTCGCACAAAAGTAGTGAAAACAGCCGATCTACAAGCACACAACGCCTCGCGGCGCGAGGCGTTGTGTGCTTGTCGATCGGCAGTTTTCACTAGTTTAGTTACTTTTTTAAATGATAAATTCAAAACGAACGGTTTTGGACATACAAGGTTTCCACCCGACATCTCTTCCCAGTTAAAATATGATTGTTTTGGGTGTCGCGGACCTGAAAAGGTTGAGAACCACCGGTCTATAATACGGCCTGTTATGAAGTATATACTGTAAGTGTTTAGGGGAGTAGGGAGTGCGGAAAGACATAAGTTACTACATCCTTGCAGCTGCTCGCTGGCTGCAGCTAACAGGGATGTGGAATCCGCCCACACCGGGCTCTCCGCTGTTCCTCGCTGACAGGCCCAGAATGGAGGCCCATTTCTCAGGCGACACGGGACACACAAACGCGAGCGCACACACACACACGCACGCACGCACACACACACACACACACACACACACGCGCACACACTTTGTGTCTCTCTATTGTATACACTGTATCGTCGTCACTGTCGGGAGGAAAACCTTGTTCAAAACTGTTTCCTTTTTTTTATTTTTTTTTATTTTCATAATTTTCTTTGTGCGACACACTTGTGTAATGAAGTAGGGCAAACTCTTTTCAGTATTCATATTCAAAAGCATCAAAAGTACTGTAGCACAGTGGTTCTCAACCTGTGAGTTATTTTGAGGGGTCCCCAGATGATTAACTTAATGTGCAACATTGTTTTCTCACTGAACAGTAAACAAACCAACATAAAGTTTGAGTGTATAGGGTGTGTCAAATGTAGTTCTAAGAGCGGCCCTTTCTTGGGTAAACACAGCCTTACACAGGTGTTCTGATTAGACTATAGCATTAGTTCTATGCAATCAAACAATTGAAACACCTGTGTTTTGACCCAAGAAATGGCCGCTAAGGACTACAATGACGTAGCCGCTGGCACACACTATAGAGGGTATCTGCACATTTCTAAAGTGACAATTTAAGGACTTTTTAATACCTCTAAAATGACAAATTAAACATTGCCCAAATTGTCAAATATTAGAGGCAGAAATTGTGAAAATAGCCGATCACATCTAAATGCCTTAGAAAAAAATTGGCCCGAGGCCAAATCGAATTGCCGACCCCTGATCTACAAGCTCACAACGTGTCGCGTTGTGAGCTTGTAGATCTGCTATTTTTCGGCAAATGTTCCGCCCCAGGATAATGGATTTTCATTATCGCGATAATATCGTAAATCGCTATTTCTTTTGTCACAATAATCGGGATGTACCATTTTCATATCGTCCCATTCCTAGCTCAGTGGTTCTCAACCTTTTCAGGCTGCGACCCCCCAAATAATCATATTTGAAAATAGCCGATCTACATGCTCACAACGCCTCGCGCTGCAAGGCGTTGTGAGCATGTAGATCTGCTATTTTCACAATGTCTGCCTCTAATATTTGACAATTTGGCCAATGTTTGACCAGAGGTACTAAAAAGGTCCTTAAATTGTCACTTTAGAAATGTGCAGAATGAATGTGCAGACCAACATACCTTCTCCACTGTATGTCTGTTTACCCCCCCCGAAATAATTTGGGGACCCCTCTGGGGGTCCCGACCCACAGGTTGAGAACCACTGCCCTATAGCTGTAGTGTGATCAAGTGCGATAATTAGGGCGATAATTTACGACGAAACACAAAAAAAACGTTCAAATGTTGGAGATACGAGGTGTCTGCCTGACGACAGCGACGATAATGTACACACACGCAGGTTCCACTCCGTTGGAAGACAGATAAATGAGGTTAGCAGGACGCCGCGTTCCATCAACACAACGCACGCTATCGCTCCTCGGTTTGGCGAGGGGGAGGGAGGGGGAGGGAGGGAGGGAGGCAGTGGCGTCAGTTCAGAAAAAGCTAAGGTATGGCAACATGACTGGTGTCTTGCACGCGCGCCTTCGCACGCGTGCAAGACACCAGTCATGTTGCCATACCTTAGCAACAGGCATGATACATTTATTTTATTTATTTATTTTTTATTTTTTTATAAGTACTTTTTATTTTTTCCCTTAGTTTCTATGGTTTCTTGGGCTGGATATGGCAGCCTGGAATGGTTGTTCAAGTGCAGCTAAACTTGGCATGTTGCCACAATTAACAATAATGCATTTCACCTGTGCAGCTGACCTGCGGAACCTGGGAATATACACTCTTGTCAAGATGGGGAGAATAAAAGTGTAGAGAATATAATTATAACACCTTGTTAAAGTTACCACGTTGTGAAATTTTGCATTTGTAGTTATTTTACTGTAATGTAACAACATAATAACTAGCACAGATAGACAAAGAGATATTCATGGATTTATATTATAAAAGTAACTTTTATTTTCCCCCCTGGACCCAGGGTATGGCAGCTGCATACCCCTGCCATACCCAATTGACGCTCCTGCACTGCGTTCCATCAACAAAACGCACGCTATCGCTCCTCGGTTTGGCGAGGGGGAGGGAGGGCGCTGATTTGTGCGGAGATCCGGTGCCAGGGTGCTGCCACTTTATATAGACGTGCGACTGTGAATAATTGCGGGCTTGGAAGGAGCCCCCCTCCCCCCCTCCTCCTGGCTGTCCCAGACATCTGTCTCTCTGAAACCCGATAGCGGGCCGGGCACTAATGCATGTCCCGGCTTGATTCATGGACGCCATTAGTTTCTGATCCTTCTGTCCTCCCAAGATTTTAGCTGAGAGGGAGAGAGAGAGAGAGAGAGGGAGAGAGAGAAACGCATGTTTCTACGTTAGTGGTTCTCAAACTTTTTCATGTGAAGGACCCCAAAAATAAGGGTGCAACAATACATGTATTCGTATTGAACCGTTCAATACGAGGGTGTACTGAACCGAATGACCCTGTACCGAACAATACGATACAATACCACTCCACATCCACATTCCCCTGGAACCCCCTCAAGGACCCCTAGGGGTCCGCAGAGCCCACTTAGAGAACCACAACCCTAGAGGTTGGGTACCGTATTGTTCAAAGTTAAAACAAAGAAAATACGTAGTTATAAAAATGCATTTATAAATCAAGGACATTTCTGTTTATTTTTTGTATCGAAAAAGTATCGAACCGTGACACCAAAATATTGAACCGAACAATGAATTTTGTAAACCGTTGCACCCTTAACTTTTTCGCCGCCGTTGACAGTCCTCACCGTCATTGAAAGGGTTAATACCATGGCGCCGTTGACGGTGAGGACTGTGAATCTTACTGTATATACAGTAAAGATATTATTACTTACTTAATGTCGCTCCGGTCCCGCTCGCATCGGTAATGTCGGCGATTTGTTTACAACGCACGTTGGGCGTGCACGCGAAGTGAAGCTCCTCAATGTTAAGTCAATGGAGAGGCCCATAAAGAAACTTCATTTAAACAAAATAGCCATTTTGAGACATTTTGCAGCAGATCTAAATGTAAACAAGGCACAAGGCAGGGCGCAGCCATCTTGCCTCTTCTTGTCCCACACTGTCATGTGACTAGATGACGTAATCGTTGCCGTCAAGTGATAATCCAAAAAAACAAAAACAACCCCCTTCCAGCCCTTCAAAATAATAGCGGCGGCCTATGGAGGAAACCGCGTGGCACCGAGGCACCAAGCAACCTTCAGATTAAGAGGCACTAATTGTGTTAAGGATTATACGTACATATTATGTATCAGGGACACCCCAGAAGCAAATATTTGAGTTACAAGTGTTTAAAAAAGATATATTAAAAGATTTGCAAAAAAAAAATCTAGATTTTTCAAAAATAGCAGATCTACAAGCGGGCAGCGAGGCACTCAGTGTTCAGGAGTGTTTGGACAAGAAAATTCTCTTGAATGCTGCCTTCAGGTATGGCATGGAAAGAGGGCATTTGCATTTCTTTCACCATAGTGAAAACTGCATTCATGGTCTGGAGAGGGCACTTTTTACAGACTGTTAAAAGGGCATGGGCTCAAGCCCCCTTTGGTGTCTATGTGTGCACATGCCGTAACATCACTACAGTATGTCGGTGACATCATCATTTCATGCTCTGACATGTGACCAATGGGAGCGAGGCGTCACCCTGTCACCAGGGTTGCCGTGGAAATAGTTTGCAGGTCACACGCTTCTGGTGTCATGAGTTGTTTCACAAGGTTGTGTGTGTGTGTGTGTGTGTGTGTGTGTGTATTTTGTGTGTGGGTTTGCCTGCGTACGTGCGTGCATTGGTACTGTATGCTGTGTGTGTGTGTGTGTGTGTGTGTGTGTGTGTGTGTGTGTGTGTGTGTGTGTGTGTGTGTGTGTGTGTGTGTGTGTGTGTGTGTGTGTGTGTGTGTGTGTGTGTGTGTGAGTGCGTATTTTGTGTGTGTGTGTGTGTGTGTGTGTGTGTGTGTGTGTGTGTGTGTGTGTGTGTGTGTGTGTGTGTGTGTGTGTGTGTGTGTGTGTGTGTGTGTGTGTGTGTGTGTGTGTGTGTGTGTGTGTGTGTGTGTGTGCACGCGCACACTATGGTATTTATGTGTGTAGTGCATTGGGTATTTTATTTGTGCCTTTTTAATGATCACCGGAAACCTTTCGTCTTTCTGTCTGTCTGTCTGTCTGTCTAGCATGGGGCTTCCCCTCACCCTCTGCCGCCCCCCTCCCCCCACACCCACGAGGTCACATGACCAGTTTCAGGAAGTAGGACAGGCATCAGTTCCATGGGAACAACGACGATGCCGCTAGTATCGAGGCCCTCTCATACTTTTTATTCCAACTCACTCCTCACGGGTTTCCATATATGGCGTCTCTATTCTTAGCACATGGGCATGATACGAAGGCCCGCTGCCGCGCTCGCAATGTTGTTCTCATTCAGAGCACTCTCTCTGCACTCGTCTACTCATACATTACACTAGACATTCTTTTAGCTTGTGTGTACGTCCACAGAGAACTCATGCATTTACAGAGCGGAACAGGTCGGATTTAAAGCAGGGGTCTTCAACAGGGGGTCCGGGACCCCTAAGGGGTCCCCAGAGTTACTACAGGGGGTCCTCCAAATCTTTGAGTGATAGAAACATTTTTTTCTCCTTTTTTATATTAACCACTTGAACCCTAGCGTCCATATTCTGAGAACTTTAGCCAAAAATAGCAGATCTACAAGCTCACAACGCCTCACACTGCGAGGCGTTGTGAGCTTGTAGATCTGCTATTTTTGATGTAGAGGGGGAAAAGAGCAGACTAAGTACAGAGTGAAAGGTCAAGTTTATTAAGTATTGACGGTTCAAATGGTTAAATATCTGAAAACACAAATTGACATGGATCCAAAATACACTGATGATTGTGCTGTCAAACAATTAAACTATATGGAATCTGTGAAAGGTTGTGGGAGTCCCTGCTTCAATGATGTTGATTTCAGTGGTTGGGGGCATGCGTACAAGTGGCTTTGTGGCTCACAACGCCGCACAACGCAAGGCGTTGTGAGCAATGAGCATGTAGATCTGCTATTTTCACAATAGAATCGTTTCATGCAAAATGTAATGCCTCAACTCTTAGTGTAGGGTGGGGGGGTCCCTAGGTAAAATATGATTATTTTCGGGGGTCTCGGCCTGAAAAGGTTGTGAACCTCTACAATAAGTGGCATGGATATGTGTGTGTTCCACCTTTTAATCTACAGTACCTTTCTAAGCACACTATAGAGGGCTTAGAAATGAACATGAACCCTAGCATCCCTATTCTAGGTCTTAAAGGCAAACAGTCAGCCAAGAATGCATTACACAGCTAGCCCAACTCTTGCTAAACATGACATCATGAGGGCCGTTCCAACTCTTCTGTTCAGTGCTCAGATAACAGGAGAAGAAAAATACAAAATACAACAGTTTCTTCCTCTTTCCTCGATGGCGAAAAACGCAAAACCTCCTATCTGAAAAAATCACTTTGTTGGGAAAATGAAAAAGAAAACGTGTGTAAAAACGCAAAACCTCCTATCTGAAAAATTCACTTTGTTTGGGAAAATGAAAAAGAAAATGTGTGTAAAAACGCAAACCTCCTATCTACTATGGCATTCACCAAATATTCGAATATTCGAATATCAAAGTCACTATTCAACGTTGTTCACCGAAGTCGATTATTCGCTTATTTTAATGTTTTCATTGTTTTCTCTTTAAAAAATATATAGTTTATAAAGCTTGGCTAGATAGGAAGTCATAAGAATGAGTTGTCAATGCCCCTGGTGGATGAATTTGTTAATGTTCTATACCAGGGCTTCTCAAACCTTTTTAGGCCGTGACCCCCAAAATAAACATATTTGAACTGGGGACCCCCACCCTGACAAGCACTTGGAATTGTAGGTATTAATGTGATTCGGTTCCACAGATAAATATTCTGAAAATAGCAGATCTACGCTGGGCGTTGTGAGCATGTAGATCGGCTATTTTCACAATGTTCGTCTATTGCTTACTTAATATTTGACAGTTTGGTCAGTCCTGTCGAATATTCGACTATTCGAATACTTTGAGGTCGAATAATTTGAATACTAAAAATCACTATTTGTGAATGCCCTACTATTTCTACTATTTCTGCAGTCGACAACATGCAGATAAGAGGTTTTCACCTAGAAATAGTTAGGCTATTTTCTTTTTTGTTAAATAACACGCACTTAATTGAGATCTAGGTCTGTTACAAGTATTACCATTAACATTTTTTTATCAAAAGTTTCAACACCTGACACCAATCATTAGCAATCAACAAGGCAATGCAGATAGAGGTTTTGAGCTTGATCATTTTGCCACTTTTGCAAACCTGTCAAATTTTATGTTCTAGTCACATGACATTTTTTTGCAAAATGAGGGTCTTAATGATCTTTCAGACTGACCGTGCGCAGCATAGCTTGAACTCCAAAAATCATGAAATATTTGTGTTTTGGCCATCGCTATGTCTGTCTGTCTGTCTGTCTGTCTGTCTGTCTGTCTCTGTCTCTGTCTCTGTCTCTGTCTCTCTCTCTCTCTCTCTCTCTCTCTCTCTCTCTCTCTCTCTCTCTCTCTCTCTCTCTGTCTCTCTGTCCAGAGGCGTCAATTGGGTATGGCAAGGTATACCAAATAAACAAATAAAATGCACTTCTTAAAATAAATCTGTCATGCCTGTTGCTAAGGTATGGCAACGTGACTGGTGTTCGCGCGCATGCAAGGCACCAGTCATGTTGCCATACCTTAGCTTTTGCTGAACTGACGCCACTGTCTCTGTCTCTCTCTCTCTCTCTCTCTCTCTCTCTCTCTCTCTCTCTCTCTCTCTCTCTCTCTCTCTCTCTCTTCTTCCCCATCACACCTGACTCCCAAACCCAGAGTGGTCCAGAGCCTGCACACTCTCGACCAATCACGTCGCTCTCACAACTCTCCCTCTCGTCCTCTCCTCTCCGGTTACCAGGGAGACAGAGAGAGAGAGAGCGCTGAAGTCTGGGAAGTGAAGCCATGCTTCACAATCACTTGTTATCATTTCTGGGGTTTTTTTCTTCACTTTTTGCCTTTTTTTTTCATGCCGAGAACATCCTTGTCCAATCCGAGTTCCACTACTGTGTGTGTGTGTGTGTGTGTGTGTGTGTGTGTGTGTGTGTGTGTGTGTGTGTGTGTGTGTGTGTGTGTGTGTGTGTGTGTGTGTGTGTGTGTGTGTGTGTGTGTGTGTGTGTGTGTGTGTGTGTGTGTGTGTGTGTCACATGAGGGTGCAGGCCTGCCATGTGCACGTTTGTTCGTATCCTGCATGACAGTGGTAGCCCCTTTTCCACTGGCCCAACACCACACCACTCCACACCACACCGCCCACTTGTGCCACGTTTTCCACTACAAGGACCTGGGTAGAGTGGTGTGAAAGTGGTACTAAACGTGGTGCTAAAAAAGTATCCAATTTAGAGTCGGTCTGAGCTAGGCCAAACAGGGCCAAACACTTCATAATGACTGATCACTCACTGACTTTTCATTTAGACCACCAATATAGTTGTAATACATGATAATAGATTATATTGTGTTATAACCACTATTATAATCTATTATAGTGTATTATAGTTATCATAGTAATACATTAATACTTTATAGTGTATAATAATCACAGTTATAATCCATTATAGTGTATTATAATTTAGGATAGATGTAATACAAATTTATATTGTATTATAATCACAGTGGGTCAATTTGTTTCTTACCGATAGGGGTACTTTTGTGTAATGGAAAATGTAGATATTTCTATGTGGTACGGTGTAGTGTCGTGTAGTGTGGTGCTAAAGCTGCAGTCGAAAATGGACCCATACAAGTCTGTAACTCTGACAGTGACCAAATTATGGACCCGTCAGGGTCCATTTGGTTCCATTTGTACACTGTCAGAGTTAAGCGGGAGACCTTGACATTTGAAAGTTTGAGAATCACTGCTGTATGAGCGTGTTCGTGTGCCCTCGTGTGTGTGTGTGTGTGTGTGTGTGTGCGTGCGTGCGCGCATGTGCGTGTGTGTGTGCGTGTCATGGGATTCCCGCCCTCCCACCTGTTCTCTCTCTCTGTTGGCTGCGGTTACCCAGAATTCCTCCTGGCAGGGTTGTGAACGTGCGCCCTGGTGCCAGGAATGTGTCTGGACTGCGAAGAGGAGGGAGGGGGGAGGGGGAGCTTGTTTTAGGAGGAGTCACACAAAGGCCGTTTTGAATAATGACCCGACCTTGACGCAGGTGGTCTCTTCTGAAACGGGACGGGGCCAGCCAAAGAGCAAAAAGATGGGTACTAGGGGTGTTAACGATTCACGATACGTGGTTGACGATACGATACGTGGAGGATATTGGTTTATTCATGACGATGCGATTCGATTCAATTATTTAAAATAGATATAGTAACTTTTTTTTTTTTTTTTTTTTAAGATTTGTTTTTGGGCTTTTTATGCCTTTATTCGATAGGATAGTAGACTGACAGGAAACGGGGAGGGAGATGCATGGGGAATGACACACGGCAAAGGTCGTCCGGATCGGGAATCGAACTGGCGACGCCAGCAGGCATATCCTAGTATGTGGTATGCGCCTTGACCACCAGGCCAGCGAGCGCCCCATATGTAACTATTTAGCAAAGAAATAAAATCTGTGTGTCAATAATGCAGTTGACACGTGCAGCACGAGTGCCGCACTGCGAGCTTGTAGATGTGCTATTTTTGGAAAATCATGAACATTTTAATTTTGACCCGATTTTGACCCGATTCTGTAAGTGTCTTCTAAATCCTTCTTATGTTTTTTGAAAAACACATGTTTCTACGTCAGTGGTTCTCAAACTCTTTCATGTCAAGGACCCCTAGAATTATATGTATTTGGCCGCCGACCCCTGTCTCAAAATATTTAGTTCCAGGGACCACCCAGAAACTAAATCTGGGTTACAAATGCTTGCTTTAAAAATAAATGTATTCAAAGATTTGCACACATTTTCATGATTTTTCAAAAATAGCATATACAAGATCACTGTAAGCTTGTACAGTATATCTACTATTTTTTCAATAGGAGCATAGCAGGGTCTCCCAAAGTGGCTGCTGTGGCACCCTAGGGTGTCATAATGCCAGTCCAGGGGTGCCTCAGAATAATCTGATAATATTTTGAATTCATCAATATCACTACATCAATACCACTTCACTATGCTTAGTAAAACCGACCTGATTTGTGAACTTTTCCCCCCAGAATATGGATGCTGGGGTTCAAGTGGCTAAACGTCAAGTATAACGTTATTTTCTGATATTTCTTTGTGACATTGCCTACTGGAAAGATGTTCATATTTATGTCGCATAATATGATGTAACATTTTAAAGATTAACAGTGTAATTCAGGGGAGCCGTGGATGAGAAAGTTAGTCAAAAAAGTTTGAAAACCCAATCTTTACACTACAGCTTTACAAAAGCTGACAGTGTGTAGTTTGGTTTGGTTTGGGTTCACGTCGTGGTGAAAGGCTCCTATAAACGTAGAGGTAGCATCACAACGTGTCGCACTGCAACGCATTATTTTCGGCACAAGCGAGCATAAATCATCCTTAACACAAATGGGGCAAATGACGAGATGCAGAGATGGCGTATGGGGAAAAGGTGTGTGTGGGAATGCAGTGGTACAATACTCAGAGTTAACTCTGAAAAGAGTTTAAATGTGGATTCCATTTGGGTCAGTTTTTGAGTTAAATCTCAAAGACTGTGTGTGTGTGTGTGTGTGTGTGTGTGTGTGTGTGTGTGTGTGTGTGTGTGTGTGTGTGTGTGTGTGTGTGTGTGTGTGTGTGTGTGTGTGTGTGTGTGTGTGTGTGTGTGTTTGTATAGATGATCTCATACACAGAGACCTTCTGGCCTGTTTGTTCTCCTGGTGTCTCTCTCTCTCTCTCACACACGCACACACACACACACACACACACACACACACACACACACACACACACACGCGCAGTCGCACAGGTGTGGTCCCAGTCTTGTAGTTTGCGCTGTCTTTTTTCTCTCTCTTTCATCTCTTGAGAATGGATTAACTTTGGGTCCTCGTATAATTGATCTTACCTGCTTACCCTTCCTTTAACCTCCTCCCCTCTCCCCCCCCCTCTCTCTCTCTCTCTCTCTCTCTCTCTCTCTCTCTCTCTCTCTCTCTCTCTCTCTCTCTCTCTCTCTCTCTCTCTCTCTGACCTGACATTCACTTTCTCTCTCTCGCTGCATATCTCCAGTATTTATCTCTTTCTTAAGGTGCATTCACCACAGAATGCATGTGAATGCATCTTACTTTGCTGTCTCCCTCTCTCTCCCTCCCCCCTTACACCTTGAAGCACAGTGTCAGCAGTACTCCCCTCAATGGGAGCATGTCTCTACAGTGTGTGTGTGTGTGTGTGTGTGTGTGTGTGTGTGTGTGTGTGTGTGTGTGTGTGTGTGTGTGTGTGTGTGTGTGTGTGTGTGTGTGTGTGTGTGTGTGTGTGTGTGTTATGAATAAATGTGAGGCCGCTTGACTCCTGTGAACCCCCTGGCTCAGTGAGCCAACGTCACCCTGTGTCCTTGACACCACCTGAAACCCAGCATCCGTACTCTGGGTGGGGCGGCGTTGGCCAAGAGATTTGTAGTAGATGGGGGGTGGGATATCCGATCTACAAGCTCACACCGCGTTGCGTTTAGGGATAGGACGATAAGCGATTTTATCGTGATGAAAAAAAAACACTCACGATAATCGTATCGTGGAGATTTAATGTATCAGTTTACAGTTTACAGTTTAGGCATTTAGCAGACGCTTTTAATCCAAAGCGACTTACAATAAGCAGATACAACATCACAATAATAAACAAGATAATAGGTCAGTACAATAACAGCAATATAACAATGTAAATGGATATCTATCTAGAGAAAAACACAATATAATCAAAGTTCTAAAGAAACCTAAACAAATGCTAACTAGCTTCATGTATGGTCATTGATTTTACTGTAGTGCTAAGGGTTTAGGTGGAGTCTGAAAAGGTGAGTCTTCAGTCCACGGCGAAAGGTAGCGAGTGAGTCCGTTGTTCTAAGTGCGACAGGGAGTTTATTCCACAACTTGGGAGCCAAGAGGGCAAACTGTCTCGGACGAGTGGATTTTTGCCCTGGAGTTTTTAGCGAGGGTTCGGTCAGCATCCCTGTGTTGGCTGATCTAAGTGAACGAGTGGGGGTGTAGGGGTTGATCAGGTTTTGGAGGTATGGAGGAGCCATACCTTTGGCTGCTTTGAAGGTCAGCATCAGTGTTTTGTATTCCATGCGGGCCGCAACCGGGAGCCAGTGGAGGCTGCGGAGAAGGGGAGAGACATGTGAGAACTTAGGCTGGTTGAAGACCAGTCGTGCCGCGGCATTTTGGATCAGTTGGAGAGGTTTAAGTGCACATGCCGGGAAACCAGTGGGTTTTGATATGACAGATGTCTGAATGAGGAGCTGCGCTGCCTCCTGGGTGAGGAATGGTCTGATTTTACGGATGTTATAGAGTGTGAACCTACAGGACCGGGTGACTGATGCAATATGTGCCTTGAATGATAGTATCGCGATATCGTCTTCCGTCATGCACCGGGATCAATTCACCTTTTATTTGCCGAGCTGCATATCCGGTACACATAAAAGTTGCGGATCTACAAGCTCGAAGCGCTTCGTGAAGTGACACACTTTGAGCTTGTCGATCTGCTACTTTTTCCTGATGTGCCAATTTCCCCCACAATGCACCTGGATTCTGCTTCTTCCGGGTGCTTCAAAACGCCACTGAGCAACTTGCATTGAAATGAATAGCTGGGGGCGGGGCTGTCCGCTCTCTATTATATATATATATATATATACTCTGTGGTAGAACCTGACACTGCATTTCTCTTCACAGATGCAGATTCTTGACAAGTTCCCAATCGAGGGAGGGCAGAAAGACCCCAAGAAAAGGATCATCCCATTTCTCCCAGGTAATAACCCAATCCCTTCTGCCTTATAAAGGCTCTATCAGAGTCCAGGGTGAAGAGCTATTCACTTCACCGTTTTGTAGTTTCCTAGCTATCACCTAGGCTTCGTTATGTATTTTTAGGTGATAGCTAGAAAACTACACTGCGGTGAAGTGAAGAGCGCTTCACCCTGGACTCTGATAGAGGCTTAAAGGAGACATCCAGACCAAAACACATATAGGGTTAAATCTGCCTTTGACAAGTAAGGGTGCCTGTGAGGTCAAAACAGCGGTTTGGTTGGTCTCAGGACGTTGTGTAAACACAATTCAATCAAAAAATACTATCTTTGAAGCTAAAGAAATAACCACACTAGCCTAAGGACAATCCACTGTGTTAGTTATGAGAGAGCCCGCGAAATCTAGCAACAGGGGCCGCCGAAAACTAGCAACAGGGGCAGCTATGAAAAAAATCGACTAAAGCAGGTATGAAGGGGTATGATAAAAGGCAGATTTAACCCTATATGTGTTTTGGTCTGGATGTCTCCTTTAAGGGTCCCCTAGAACCTTCTCCCAGGTAATAGACTGTTCCTTCCCCAGTTAATAGACTGTTCCTTACCCCAGGTAAAAGACTGTTCCTTCTGCCAGGTAAGACTGTCCCTTCTCTCCCAGGTAATGGCCCATTCCTCTGGCAGGCGATAGCATGTTCCCGTGCCAGATAACAGCCAGATAACAACCGTTGACTGTGGCAATAGCCTGTTAGTTCAACCAGATAATGGCCTTTTCCTTCTCCCAGCCCGTTCCTTTTCTTATGCTTTTTAACCCAAAAACATGTCTCACTAAACCAGGGGTCGGCAACTCAAAATGTTGAAAGAGCCATATTGGACCAAAAAAAACCAAAACAAATCTGTCTGGAGCCGCAAAAAATTCTAAAAGCCTTATATATCGTCGTTGTTGGGTAGAAACCTTGTATGTCCAAAACTTCGTTTTGTATTTATCATTTACAAAAATGAACTAAACTAGTGAAAACAGCCGATCTACAAGCACACAACGCCTCGCGGTGCGAGGCGTTGTGTGCTTGTAGATCGGCTGTTTTCACTACCTTTGTGCGTCAGTCTTGTATGATGAAGCAGGGCTTTAGGCCTACTTTGCAAAAAAAAAAAAAAAATACAAATTTGAAACTTGGAGATACAAGGTTTCTGCCCGACAGTGACGATAAATAAATCGTTGAAACAAAAAATACATTTTTCCCCCCCATCTTTTTCCATTTTCACACATTTTTGAAAAAGCTCCAGGGAGCCACTAGGGTGGCGCTAAAGAGCTGCATGCGGCTCTAGAGCCGCGGGTTGCTGACCCCCGCACTAAACCAATGTAGTCGTTACACCAATGAATTCCTCCCCCTACGCGTTTTGGTGTGTTGTATCCTACTGGCTAACCTGTCAGTGAGGCGACCACAGTTTTCCCAGGGACCCTGAGCGCAACGGTGGGGGCGCGGGGGGCTGCAAGGGTGATGACGACGGAGGCGCGCCGTCTCAGGCGACAACGAGCCACGTGAGACACCGCCGACCGAGCGGTAGCGAGCGAGTTGCCGCGTCGAGCGTTGCGACGGTCGCATGAGCCGACTCGCCGCCGTTACCGAGTTATGTGCCGCTATGGACAGAATAGTCAATATTCGTCCCCACAACTTTCTGCACGGTCAAAGTGGACACAGTGAAGCGCTCCCTACCTCGATCGGCTATTTTTGCTTCTTTTGAATCGGAATCCTGAATTATTTTTTGTTGTTTTTGAATTGGAATCCTGACATTTTTACATAATTTCAAATGCATTTAGTTATATACTCATATTAACTGTATGAACCTAAATACAAATACATTGGACATTTTTAATACTACTATACTAGTCATTAAGCTACTAATATAGACTGACGGAAATAAAGCAGGTCATGTTTGGAACAGCTGAAATCAGTATCAGTATTCCGGTATTAACCTGCGGGCCACATGTGGCCCCGGGCCGCCAGTTGCCCATGTATGACGTAGAGCGTTCGACCGTTCGTCCTATACTCCTCTCGACCTACGCCCCCCTGCTGACAGGTCCCGCCCCCCAGCCCTCGAGCTCGAACCCTCAGTTCGTACCTGCCCTCAGGTGGGAAGGTAGTTCACCACTGCGCCATCCCAGCACCCTAACAGCCTGTTCCTCTGCCAGTGGCCACATCACACCTCTACCAGCGTTGTGCACTTCCAGCTGCAGTCATCTGAATAAGCTCTCCATATTAATAATGTATGACTGGCACGCTCAGGACATCAATACCAGCTAGACACTGATGCCTGCATGCTGTGTGTGCGTGTGTGCGTGCGTGCGTGCGTGCGTGCGTGTGTGTGTGTGTGTGTGTGTGTGTGTGTGTGTGTGTGTGTGTGCAACGTGCGCACGGACTTGCGTGCATGTGTGGGTATATGCTGTATAATGTGTATTGCTGCTGACATGGCACTATTCGCAGTTGTGTGTGTGTGTGTGTGTGTGTGCGTGTGTGCGTGTGTGCGTGTGTGCGTGTGTGCGTGCGTGCGTGCGTGCGTGCGTGCGTGCGTGCGTGCGTGCGTGCGTGTGTTTTGTTATACAGTACTTGTGAGGGTCCTTACAAGTGGAATTGTTACTTTATGGTACTTACAATCAGGAAAGTAGGAGTTAGGACGAGGATTTGGCATTTAACGGTTAGGTTTAGGGGGGTGTTTTTTTCTTCTGGATTTATACTTAGTTACACACTCTAATAAAAATAGACAATCTACAAGCTCAGTATGCATCGAAATGCAATGTTATATTGTTTTCAGCTATATTCTGCCATTGTTAATGCATCTGCCATTGTTTTGGTTCCCAAACATTTTTTTTTTGAATCTTACATTTTATTGGAGATAATATCTCTTTATACGTCAAGGTTCACCAAAATTAGTCAATCTCCAAGTATTCGGAGGCCTTATAGGGAGATAGAATGGTAATTTCGTGCTAATCAGTCTAAAAGCGCCACATTTTGCACATATGTAGCCCAGGGCTTGCTCTAATGATTTAGCTAGGGTGCCCGAGTTTGCAACCTTCGGGGTCGCCACAGCGGCCAAATCAAGTTGGGCTCCCATCGACTTTCTTTAGACTAAAGCCCCTATCAGAGTCCAAGGTGAAGAGCTATCCACCGCAAATTTTAGGTGGAAAGCTTTCCACCTCAAGTCAGAAAATAAGTGACGGCCATCATAGTCCGTCACGGTGGAGTCCTATTCACCGTGACTGACTGGTGTAGATCGACCAATCAGTGAACGGGGTGAAGAGCCTATCTGTCTGATAGTAAAAACAGAGAGATGTGTCGGGACTCGCGGTGGAAAGCTCTTCACTGCGAGGAATTTTATGACTCAAAAAGACTACACCGACTCTGATAGGGGCTTAATACTACACAAAAAACTTTCCTTGGGCTAAAAATGGCCCCATAAAACGATGGTTTAGTGATGATAACTGATGAGTCATCACTTTTCACAGTTTTGTGGGTGTTTTGTACGGCCATTTTTAGCCCAAGGAATGTTTTTTTGTGCAAAACAAATGCTTGCAATGGATTCAGAATCATGACAAATCCCTAGTTAGACCCCTCACATCGTACTTAGAGCTCATTTTCTCTGGGTATTTTCCTCCTGTATAGAAAGTCAATGGGAGCCCAACTTGATTTGGCTGGTGTCCCGACCCCGAAAGTCGCCGACTCGGGCGCCCTAGCTAAATCACTAGAGCATGCCCTGGGCTACATCTGTGCAAAATGTGGCGCTTTTAGACTGATTTCCACGAACAAACCCTAAAGCCCTTATCAGAGTCTGCGGTGAAGAGCCTATCACCTCAGATTTTAGGTGTAAAGCTATCCACCTAAAGTGAGAAAACAAGTGGAGGCCATCGTAGTCAGTCACGGTGAAGTCCTATCACTGTGACTGACTGGTCTAGATCGACCAATCACTGAACAGGGTCATGGGCCGATCTGTCTGAAAGTAAAAACAGAGAGATGTGTCGGGGTTCGTGGTGGATAGCTCTCCACCGTGAGTAATGACGCAATGTTGTAGTTTTATGACTTAAAAAGACTACACCGCGGTGGATAGCTTATCACCGCGGTGCCTACTATGATAGGGGCTTAAGGCCCCCGACTAAAGATCACTTTGAGCTTGGAGATCGGCACCCTGGACTGGCATCACAGCTCTCTAGGGTGCAGCGGCACCCACTTTGGACACCCTGATATAGAGACACTATAATATGTGGGGGTCTGTGCACGCAGAGGGACACAGTGAGCTCATGGCCACCGTATATACCATACAGATCCATCCATCATCACCCTGTCTGAGGACACGCAATGTCCAGGGCCACTGGGGCTGACAGGACCCCCGCTAATCACACACATGACGTTTACTGTTTGCGTGTGTGTGTGTGTGTGTGTGTGTGTGTGTGTGTGTGTGTGTGTGTGTGTGTGTGTGTGTGTGTGTGTGTGTGTGTGTGTGTGTGTGTGTGTGTGAGAGAGCAAGTGATGTAAAGTAACTAAGTACATTTACTAAAGTAACGTACTTAAGTACAGTTTTGAGGTATTCTGCTTTACTTGAATATTTCCAATTTCCAATACTTTTACTTCTACTCCACTACATCTCAGATACAAATATTGTACTTTTACTCCACTCCATTTATTTGAGAACTTTAGTTACGGGATACTTTGCAGATATAAATTATAATATTCCTATTTTATATCTAGGCTATTTAAAAATAGCCAATCTACAAGCTCACAACGTGTCGCATCGCGACGTGTTGTGAGCTTGTAGATGCGCTATTTTCAAAAATGTTGTACTTTTACTTTTGGTACTTCAAGTATATTTTGATACCAATACTTTTGTACCTTTTACTTAGTATTTTTTAAATTCCAGACTTTTACTTGTAAGGGTGCCCTCACACCAAAATACCTAGAGTGGAATCCGCCAATGCATTTCAATGAGAATGGAGCGTTTTTTTTGCCAGTAGAGGATTTCTGCAAAAATGCTCCATTCTCATTGAAATACATTGGCGGATTCCACTCTAGGTATTTTGGTGTGAGGGCACCCTAAAAGAGTATTTCTACATTGCGGTATTGATACTTTTACTTAAGTAAAACATTTGAGTACTTTTTCCACCACTGTGTGTGTGTGTGTGTGTGTGTGTGCGCGCGCGCACACGTGTGTGTGTGTGTGTGTGTGTGTGTGAGAGAGAGAGAGAGAGAGCGTGGGAGGGAACGAGAGAGAGACTCGTTGGATGGATGTGCTAGCGTGTGTGTGTATGATTTACAGTATGTGCCCAGGCAAGAGATACAGAGATTAATCTGCACACCGTGCACACGCGCATATGTGTGTGTGTGTGTGTGTGTGCGTGCGCACGCGTTTCAATGCCATCCCCCGAGGTCCCTGAGAGTGGGGGAGATTGATTGAATGGTTTATTAACAAGTTGGTTTTACAGGACAGGGTAGTACAGTTAAAACGCTAACGCTAAAGCCATAACACCAAAAAGAACCTGCGGGCTTGTTTCCATTGTGCTCCGTTGTACTCAATTCATCAGTAATACATGCATACATGAGAGAGAGAGAGAGAGAGAGAGACTACTTTGTGCGCTATCTTTCCGAATTACACCATATCGTCACTGTCGGGCAGAAACATCGTATCTCCAAGTTTCAAATGTGTACGTTTTTTTCCGCAAAGTAAAGCCTTGCTTCATCACTAGAGACTGTCGCACAAGACTAGTGAAAACAGCAGATCTACAAGCACACAACGCCTCACGGTGCGAGATCGCTTGTAGATCGGCCGTTTTCACTAGTTTAAATCATTAAAGGGGAAGACCACCCATTTTCAATATTGAATTATGTCATTAATATACCTTAGAGGAGTTGTGTGGAAATAGAAAAAAAGTTCCCCCCCTTCTGTGTTGCCTAGAAGTGGAAGATTGATTTTGGGGTTTGTATTGTAAAGTCCAGAGTGTGATGTCATCATTCTGGACTTTACAATACAAACCCCAAAATCAATCCTCCAGTTGTAGGCAACACAGAAGAGGGGGAACTTTTTTTCTATTTCCACACAACTTCTTTAAGGTATATCAATGACATATTTCAAAATTGAAAATGGGTGGTCTTCCCCTTTAAAACGATACATACGAAACGAACGGTTTTGGACATACAAGGTTTCCACCCGACAACAACCATATGTCTTCGCCCAAAAATGGTCGATCCAACAGCTGGACACTGATCTAAATAGCTCACACAACAATAGCCAATCCACAAGCCCGTGGCGCGTCGTGAACTTGTAGATCAGCTATTTTTGATGAATGTCCCCCCACCAGAATAGGGATGCCAGGGTTCAAGTGTTCAAGAAAGGAATGTATTGTAGACATTGAGAGAAAGAGAACATGTATGTTCACAGACCTCCTACAGTCACACAGAGGCTTCTGTGTGTTTAGTCAGGGGTGTCACACCAAATTCTAGGTTTTCACTCACATTTTGTGCTTTAACTATTGGAAAAGAGCAGATTTACAAGCTCACAGCAAGCTTGTAGATCTGCTATTTTTGAAAAATCGTGAAAATGTGTGCAAGTCTTTGAATATTTAATTTCTTATTATTTGAAAAACCCATGTCTCTACGGCAGTGGTGCTCACGCTTTTTCATGTGAAGGACCCCCAACATGATACTGTATGTATTTGGCTGCGGACCCCCATCTCAAAATATTTAGTTCCAGGGACCTCCCAGAAGCAAAATTTGAGTTACAAATGTTCGCTTAAAAAATACATATATTCAAAAATGTGCACACATTTTCACGACTTTTAAAAAATAGCAGATATACAAGCTCGCAGCGCGGCACTCGGTGCCGCGCTGCGAGCTTGCATATCTGCTATTTTTCAATAGTATAAAATAATGAAGGGCCCCCCACCTTGGGCCCTGGTAACTCAGTCCCACTCCCCCTTGTGACGCCACTGTGTTTAGTGCTGTTTATTTACACACAGAGAGGCCCACTGTAATGCATCATAGCAACACACATGCTCCATGCATTCCTGCTAATGAAATGACATGCTCTCTCTCTCTCTCTCTCTCTCTCTCTCTCTCTCTCTCTCTCTCTCTCTCTCTTTCTCTCTCTCTCTGTTCCTTTCTCCCTCTCCTCGTTCTCTCTGGAGTCCCCTTCAGCCATGCACGCCCGCACGCACGCGCGCACGCACACACACACGCACACACAGAGCCATCTTGGAAGCCAACCAACCATCCCGCTTTTCTATGAGGCCTACGGTGCCAAACGTATTATTGCTATTATTGTCTGTCCGCAATACGCATGTCAAAAGGCCTGTTTGATGTCAGTTCTGCTCAATGTTTTGCTGGGTTACAATACAGTTAGTTAGTAGGCTACACCAGGGGTCTTCAACGTTTTCAGGCCAAGGACCCCTTAGTTGAGAGAGAGAGATGAAGCAGCCAGGGACCCCCACAACCTCTTCATAGATTCCATATTGTTTCATTGGTTGACAGCACAATCATCAGTGTATTTTGGAATCATGTCACTTTGTGTTTTACTTTTCAGATATTTAACCACTTGAACCGTCAATACTTAACCCATTTGTGCCCCAGAAATTAACAGATTAAAATGTCCACGATGCCTCCCTCAGGCTGCATTCACTAGCGTTGTCTTATTTTGAAGGCCAGAAGTCCATAGCGTAAACACTTCCGGTCTGACGTCATCACGTCCTTCACCGGAATCGATCCTTGTTTACGTGGTGTAATGGCGGATCGGATCGGTGCTTTTCAACATGTGTTATATAAGCGAGCATCTGCCTCCATCCTCGCTTTGAAAGTGTTGTTTTGAGATAATGGACATTAAAGATGAGATTCCCCGTCTGCCTCAATGTTATGGGATTACTATTTTGTGCTCGTGGATCCGTGATGATGATAAATCAGCGAGGGAGATCGGCTCGGGACCTTCCGCCATTGTACCCGGTAGGATAACCGCCGTTACAGTAATATATTACTTTTCGCGAGATATCTCGGGAATGGCACTGCGAACATCAAAGGGAATTTCGTGAGATATCTCAGGAATGGCACTAAATCGGTTAATAAACTTGACCTTTCACTCTGTACTTAGTCTGCTCTTTTTCCCCTCTACACCAAAGCTCTTTGCCAAAAATAGCCGATCTACAAGTGAGCTTGCAGTTCTGCTATTTTTAGCTAAAGTTCTCTGAATATGGACACTAGGGTTCAAGTGGTTAATATAAAAAAGGAGAACAAAAGATTTGGAGGACCCCCTGTAGTAACTCTGAGGACCCCCTAGGGGTCCCGGGCCCCCTGTTGAAGACCCCTGATTATTCTCCGTAATCGGACTCCGCAGGAAGTCCGATCTTTTCCTCAGTTTTTTGGCGTTGACAGGAAGGGTCACGTGGGATCACTTCCTGTGAACGAGGGCAGCTGGCTGCCCCCCCTTGTGAAGTGTGTGTGTGTGTGTGTGTGTGTGTGTGTGTGTGTGTGCGTGTGTGCGTGTGCGTGTGCATGCGTGCGGTCTGCATATGATGATTGCCTGTTTGACTTTGAACCCATCATTGACCACAGCGGACGTTGGCGTTGTCGGTCAGAAACCTTGTATCTCCATATTTGAACTATGTGTGTTTTTATCATAAATCATTGATCGTACTACAGCGTCACACGCAAGCATCAAAAGTAGCAGATGCATGCGCTTGTTGATCTGCTACTTTTGATATGGTAATGCAACAGTTTTCCACCCGACAAAGACGATAATATCGTTGTTGTCGGGTGGAAACCTCGTATATCCTCTTAACAGGTGTGGGCCCGCCGGCGGGCCCGCCGGCCGTTTGTTGACAAACAATCACGTTTAGACAAGCCTCTGTGTTACTTGCATTGCCCAGCTGTATACCATTTTAAAGCTAAGATTCTTGTGATTCCGAATCCGCAAACCATTTGATTATAGCGCCGAAACTCACGCCGCTAACAACGCAGAAGTCCGACATAAACAAACAAACAAATATTCATAAATCTGCTGCTACTCACGTTTAGAGTTGGATTGTACTCCAACAACATCATATATTTCCACAACAATGATGTTCTTGTGTAGAGGAAGGGTAAACATGATAAAATCCATTGTTTGTACAAAGTCCAAACCACATTTTCTCCCAAGAAACCTCTGTACAACTATAGTCATGGATACAAGCGTGATGTCAGAGTATGACAATCTTTCACGTGTTTTTGCTTCTAACTCCAGTTCAGGTTTTCAGTTTTACAACTGAATACTATTAAAATAGCCTCCAAGCTCCACACAATGATTGACACTTCATTTCACCCAATTGGAGCTTCTAGTCCTGTCTCAGTCGTCTCCCAGTCGCCCAATAGCAACCAATAGTATGTTCACAGAGGAGGTCCATGACTCCGTTTCCTGGCTCATATATTCAGCCAATGGCAGCAGGTTGTTCTGATGACTGGCACTTCTTATAGCCAATGAAATTCTCCACAAAATGTGTCTACTTTATTTTGGCTGAAGTGAACTACAATACCCAAAAAACCTGCGTAACAGCTCTACTGGTCGTGCGTAAATACGCAGCAGCGGCGCCGAATGTCAGACCAAGAGTGTTAGGGCTGTCAGTAAAATAAATAAATTAAATAATAATAATAATAAATAAATTAAAATAATAAAATAAAGAAAATCCAGTCTATTAGCCCTTTTTTGACCTTTTTATATGATATATGCAAATGTCTCCAAATGAAAACGCATAAACATACACTTAGTAAAACGTGTAAAATATTCATATTCTGTAGTTTTATCATGTCCTTTGAAATTGGGCTAGGTAAGGCTTCAAAATGTGTCCACATTGTGTTTTTCAGCTCCTATATGATAATAACAGTGTTATGCAGGCATCTATTTACTGAAAATATTTAGGCGAGGATTAAAAACCTGCTATTCCAGTAAGTTAAAACATACATTACTCAATGTCAGTTGCACACAGAGTGATTATTTATTTCTGGGTAAAACTTCAAAATGTTTCCTTCAAAATGAGACCATGCCCAATGCATTACTCCAAATGGTTTTAAAACTACAATCAATTTACTTTGGGTACGCTGTGTATAGGCGTTTTTTGCAAATTATACAGGATTGTTAACAGGATATCCAAGTTTCAAATGTGTACGTTCTTTTGCAAAGTAAAGCCCTGCTTCATCATACAAGGCCGTCGCACAAAAGTAGCACGTGTGCTTGTAGATCGTCTGTTTTCACTAGTTTAAATCATTTTAAAAATGATAAATGCAAAACGAACGCTTTTGGACATACAAGGTTTCCACCCGTCAAAGACGATAATAAACTTGCATAAACTTTGTTATTCCGAGAGGCGAGTCACAGCCACAGAGGTCAGGGCTCCCATAGGAGGCAGACAGACAGGGGACCTGGAGTGGGGGACAGAGATTGGCTTTTTTTTTGGTCACCGAGGAAGGCTGTGTTTTACTGACATCTACTGGAGGTCTTGGGTCCTGCAGTGGATCTGAAACATGTTAATGTCAATGACCCCCCTCCCCCCCCCCCCAAACAAAGTTTTACAGAAGGCGTACAGAAATTGATTTCATGACTGAAGAAATGTAAGAGCCATCTTTAATAATAATAACCAGTCATGACCGCATGCACTGGCCCCACCCCTTAAGTGTGTGTGGGGGGGGGGGGGGGTCTGGGGGTCCTCCCCCTGAAAACAAATGTACATTATAGATCTAATGTCCAGTGTTCTGGTGAATTTGGGGAGTTTGACACCAAATCCAGGAGAAATTACTATTCACATTCAGGAGCACTGCTGGAGACAGGGGCGAAATTCAGGAGTTTTGGCAACTTTGGTGTGTGTGTGTGTGTGTGTGTGTGTGTGTGTGTGTGTGTGTGTGTGTGTGTGTGTGTGTGTGTGTGTGTGTGTGTGTGTGTGTGTGTGTGTGTGTGTGTGTGTGTGTGTGTGTGTGTGTGTGTGTGTGTGTGTGTGTGTGTGTGTGTGTGTGGCATGGCAAGAGAGAGAGAGTTAGATCTCACACCCTTCAACAAAAAGAACAATCAAATACGGCCCTGGGTTATAATCGGGGGATATCTTAAAAAGTCCTGGAATAAATTCCTTACCAAAACATTTCTTCACCAATGTGTTTGTAAAGGTGTCTAGTAACATATCTAACAAAGACTGAAATGCAGTTTCCCTAGGAACATCTTTGACAGCTAGGGTAATTCTGGGTCTCATTCACTCACTATACACTATACTATAAGGGAAAAAATCACTCCCAAAAAAGATGCTTTAAGTGGGATGTGAGGTGTCTAACTAGGTGTTTTTAATTATTCTGAATCCATTGCAAGCATTTGTTTTGCACAAAAAAAAACATTCATTGGGTTACACAGCCCATGAAATGATGGTTTAGTGATGAGTCATCACTTTTCACAGTGGTATGGGGGTCCATTTCTAGCCCAAGGAATGTTTTTGGTGCAAAACAAATGCTTGCAATGGATTCGGAATAATTAAAAACACCTAGTTAGACACCTCACATCCCACTTAAAGCATATTTTTTGGGAGTGATTTTTTCCCCTATAGTATAGTGTATAGTGAGTGAATGAGACCCAGAATTACCCTAGCTGTCAAAGATTTTCCTAGGGAAACTGCATTTCAGTCTTTGTGAGATGTGTTACTAGACACCTTTACAAACACATTGGTGAAGATTTTTTTTGGTAAGGAATTTATTCCAGGATTTGACACTATTTCTAAAGATATCCCCCGATTATTAGGGTTAGGTTACTTATCACACAAAAGGAGAAATGGTAAAAAAAAAAAAAAAAAAAAAACAGGATACTACTTCCAAATCCAGGAGGGTTGGCAGCAGACCTGGAATTTCATCATTTTAGGGGCAAGGCCACCTTTGGTGTTGTCCATTTTTTGAGGGCACAAAGGCCAAGTGCCAGGGCAGGAAGGCCATCAAATAAAACACGATTTTAGTTCATTGAAATAATTTGTTGAATCTAAGGGTAAGGAATGATAACCTAATCTGCAGTGACATATATAAATGATGATATTTACAATCTGATGAATCCACGCGAAGCCCTGCACCAATCAACGTCACTGGATTGGTTTAAAGATGGGGACTCTGGGGAGTTAAGATTTCAGAATTTCAACAAAAGACACTGGTGTCTACATGACAAGAAAGAGACACCGGTGTCTACTGTCTACATATTGACCAGAAAGTGGTACAGTCAGGTGGGGCATTAAGGCCTCAGGTCATGCCAGTGGTTTGAGGGGCACAAGGCCAAACTGAGGGGCAACGGCAGCCATGGCCTTCATGGCCTCCATGAAATTCCTGCCCTGGTTGGCAGGTATGAAAAAAGGTGAAAATCGCCCAAATCTCCTGTTTTGGGGGACATTCTGGAACAGGAGACATGGTCAAATAACAGGAGACTTCTTCCAAAAACAGGAGGGCTGGCAGGTATGCTGCCTGACGATATCGTTGTTGAATACCTGCTTTGACAGTGCCTTCTCTCCCTCTCTCTCTCTCTCTCTTTCCCCCCTTTTTCTCCCTCATACTATGTTTCCTTTCAATCTTCCTTTTCCCCCTGCTCTTCATCTCTCCCTGGTTCCTCCTGCTCCTCCTCCTCGTCTCTCCCTCAGGTAAAATCCTGTTCCGGAGGAGTCATGTGCGGGACGTGGCCATGAAGAGACTTCGCTTCATCGATGACTACTGCAGAGTAAGCACCTCACGCTGTCAACATTACCGTACAAACAGGGGTGTCCACACACCAAATTCTGGGTGCTTTAACTATTGAAAAATAGCTGATCTACAAGCTCACAGCGCGGCACCGAGTGCCGCGCTGCGAGCTTGTAGATCTGCTATTTTTTAAAAATCGTGAAACCTTTGAATATTTCAAATCCTTCTAAGGTTTTTTGAAAAAACTATGTTTCCCATCTCAAAATATTTAGTTCCAGGGACCCCCCCAGAAGCAAAATTTGTGTTACAAATGTTCGTTTAAAAAATACAAATATTCAAAGATTTGCACCCATTTTCACGACTTTAAAAATAACAGATCTACAAGCTCGCAGCTCTGCACTCGGTGCCGCGCTGTGAGCTTGTATATCTTCTGTTAGCTTGTATATCTATTTTTCAATAGCTAAATAATTAAGGCCCCTCCACCTTGGGCCCTAGTAATGGCATATGGCATATCTTCTCGGGTTAAATTCAAAACACTCAAAACTTCAACGTATGAATTTCGCATGACTATACCGGCAGACCATAAACGATATGCCTTAGGAGGCCCTCATGCCATGATTGGCCCCAAGGGTGGACTTTGTACATGTCTGCTGTAAACATTACCATAAAAAACCTTACTGTAAACTTTACCCTGAACCTAAAAGTCAGTACACCGATAGCATTTACAGCAGTTCATGCAATTCATTTGCATTAATTGTAAATGCTTAAAATCATGCAAGCAGCGTCCGATCGCAGTGAAAGGCTGAAGAAGACGTGGCACTCTTTTCACATTGGCCTATTGTAGCGCCACCAGGAGGCCACAATAACCAGTAAGACTCCCTAATCAGGAGATAAGCAACCGTCAGGTTGCTTATCAGGAGGGAATATGGGAAATGGGACAGATCCATGTTGATGACATGACTTTAGAGATACTGTGTACCGCTTTGTGTGATTTTAGACCAAAATCTGTTGGAGCAGTGTTCAAAAAGGTGTTTTGCAAGAATCTGCCTCATGGTGGCGCTAGAAGAGGGCCATGTGATCAATGAGGGGTGGATGTTGTGATTTGCCATCCAAGGAGTGTGTGTGTGCAAAGTTTGGCATCGATGGGGCCAACAGTGGCAGAGATATGACTAGGGCAAAAGTGTGACATGACATGACGTGACGTGACGTGACAGACTGACAGACAGACAGAGAGACAGACTGACAGCCGGTGGAGCTTTTCATGCCTGCTCGGAAGAGCACTGCTTCTAGTTTATGTTTTTTATTTCTCTGTGCCATGTTTAAAAATGCACTGATGAAATATTCAGAGCACTTTTCTGATCGTACCGCACACGCTCGACTCTCCGAGCTTCCTTGGAGCCAGTCAGTGTCCAATTAAACAAGGGATCATATGTCAGGACTATTCCACTGTGATCTGATATCTATATTTAATGAGCTCGCCATATCTCACACTGACACTATACATCAGTGCAAGAAAACTGTGAACATAGGCCTAATAATGTAGTTACAGGCCTATTGTTTAAACACTCACACATAGGTCAAGCGTCCCGTCTGATTTATAAAATATCTGTCGGGTGGAAACCTCATATGTCCAAAATGTGTCACTTTTGGATCTGCTGTTTTCGGTGCTTCTGTGTGGCATGCTGTAGCATGACGAAGTAGGGCATTCATTTCCGACACAACATATCTACCGAAAGTATAAGGTCACGGGTGCAAGCGGCCGAAATGAGTTTCCTCAGACGGGTGGCTGGTATCTCCATAGAGATAGAGAAGTTCAGTCACCCGAGAGAGACTTGGAGTAGAAACCGCTGCTCCTACACTTGGAAAGGAGTCAGCTTAGGTTGTTCGGGCCCCCGAGCGGCCTTCCTAGGAAGGTCCTCGATGCACGTCCCACTGGGAGGAGACCCCGTGGCAGACCAAAGACCAGATGGAAGGATTACATCTCCAAACTGGCTTGGGAACGCCTCGGTATACTCCTGAGGGAGTGGAGGAAGTTGCTCGGGATAAGGAAATCTGGAAGTCTAGTTGGAACTGTTGGAACCCCCGCGACCCGATTCCGGTTTGCTACCCAACAGTCAGGATTTGATAAACTGTGCTATTGAGGAGGCTATAGTTCTGATCCCACAAATGGTTCCCACTCAGCATCCCATGATCCCCAAAGAGTTGATCCTTGGAGAACGGGGGTAATTATCCTTCCGCCCTGTTGTTTGTCTCCAAAAACAGGATGTAGGAAATCAACAGCCCTGTAGCGCACTTCAAAATCAGCCCAATATCGCATCTGTCCAAACATTAGAGCGCCGCTAGTCATTTCTGTAATTACCAAGACAATTATCCTAAGTAAGGCTTTGCCAAAGCCTACTTTGGGGGGGGGGGGGGGGGGGTTAACATTAATTTGAGAGTGTCCATAATTGCGTTCAGTCTGAAATATTGAGGTTGTTCTGAGGTGAGAATTGTTCTGGTCCCTACCTACCTATCTATCTGTTAGTTAAAGGTATATTCAGTGATTGTATTTCATTCAAATAATAATAAATATATAATTGGTACATTTTCCATTCATTCTCCTCACTAGAATGTGTGCTGACCATATAAGGACTTCCACCATGACCCATGTTACGAGCATAGTTAGATTCGGTTTTCAGAGGTGGCCAGCCAGTCCTCGACCAATCAGGGTAGAGTATGGCCGTAGTTATGTTATGATGTTTAGTTATGATGGTCAAAATAAAAGTGTTGAGAAGCACAGTCGCTCTGAATTAAGAACGTCTGCTAAATAGAATTTAAACTACCGAACTCATAAAATGCCACAGTCTGGTAGTAAATCAATATCATACATATCCTGAAGCTGGAGACATAGGCCTACCGATATTCAGTGATTGGTTCTAATGATCAAAACGAGAACATTATAATGGTGTAAAAAATCTATAAAAAACTAAACATTTCCACGCTGTAAGGCCAGTAAAGGACAACGATGACCCCGGCCACTTTCATTATCACTGAATACACCTTTAAGCTAACGTTTACAGCATAGTGATAATTATACAGTAGCAGGCACGTGCACACATAGACATCAAAAGGGGGCTTGATCCCCTGCCCTTTGATCCGTCTGAAAAAAGTGCCCTCTCCAGACCATGAATGCAGTTTTTACTATGGTGAAATAAATGCAAATGCCCTCTTTCCATGACATACCTGAAGGCAGCATTCAAGAGAATTGCCTTGTCCAAACTCTCCTGAACTTGAATGCAGCGTCTTGTGTTGAAATAATTGCCCTCTTTGTGTTAGAAATGCGTTATGCCACGGTATTAACTCGATTATGCTTAGTTTAGTGTGGTATCACACACCGAAAATAGCCGACCTCCAAGCTCACAAACTGCGACGCGTTGTGAGCTTGGAGGTCGGCTATTTTCAATATTTTCTCCAAAAGGCCCTTTTAGAAATGTCAGCCCCTGCCTCTCTAACATTCTCTGCAAGTCCCTGTACAGAAAGTACAAAAACAAGTCCAACGCGCTTCAATCAGTCAAAGTTCGAAGCACTCACTGTGCTCGACGCAACGGCGACAACAACTTCTAACAAGAAGTAGGCCTATAGTTTCCTCTTTTTGAGTCAAGATGGAAAACATACACAAGTCCAACATTTCCCCCCTCTTTTTCCACTCGAGTCGCTGATGAATTGCATGGCGTGAGCTGCAGTGGAGCGGCCATGTTTGTTTACATCTGTGGCCATTAATAGTGCAATGTGGATAAGAGACACTGGCTGTGTGCCAAGAGAAGGGAAAGGGGGGGGGGGGGGGGGGCATGAGAGGAGGGTAATGTAAACATGAGGAGCGGGGGTGGGGGGGGAAAGCAAAGAGGAAGTGATCACATGACTCTCACTTGAATCTGTCAGAAGACAGAGGGTGGAATGTGGGGTCCTCAGAGTTACTACAGGGGGTCCTCCAAATCTTTGTGTGATAGAAAGTTTTTTCTCCTTTTTTTATGTTAACCACTTGAACCTAGCGTCCATATTCTGTAAACTGTTGCCAAAAAATGCAGATCTACAAGCTCACAACGCGCGTTTTGAGCTTGTAGATCGGCTATTTTTAGAAAAGAGGTTTGGTGTAGAGGGGAAAAGAGCAGACTAAGTACAGAGTGAAAGGTTAGGTTTATTAAGCATTGATGGTTCAAATGGTAAATATATGCAAACACAAATTGACATGCATCCAAAATACACTGATGATCGTGCTGTCAAACGATGAAACTATATGGAATCTATGGAATCGTCACTGTGACATCACAGGTGACATCACAGTAATGTCAGATACTCAGAGCAGGGATCTCCATATACACGTATTGGCATAAAAGGGATCTCCATATATGGGCATAAAAGGGATTGTATCATGTATGATGTCAGACGACAGAATCCATATATGGCCAAGACAGATGGCGCGACCTCGTCCATTTAGGGCGAGGGCACTTTTCGCCCTTAGGTGTCTTACTGGTAATACATCGTTTCAATACATCGTTTCAATATACCGCAGTCAATATACCGCAGACTGAGAAATACTGTAGTGTTTTCTCAACCTCTTGACTAAAGCCTGCAGCAAGGTCAGCTGTCTTATATAATATTTCTTTACTGCATGTCACCATACAGTATGACATGACGATCCTAATAAGACGTGTCAGATACAGTGTCATGCACATGCAGTCGTCACAGCAGACAGAGGTCACATTGCAGGGATCTCGGTCCATAACGTGTGCCTGGTGCCAGGGCTCTGTCGGAGGCCGTCTTCGGTTGCAGAGCGACTAAACGTCCCGCTGTTGAACATGTCACATTTAAGCGCTCCCGAGCATGGGGTGTCGCACCAAACTCTGGGCCCTGGGGTACAAGGGTTCGCTCACATTTTGTGCTTTAACTATTGAAAAATCGTGAAAAGTCTTTGAATATATCAAATCCTTCTATGGCTTTTTGAAAAACCTATGTTTCTATGTCAGTGGTGCTCAAAACTTTTCATGTGAAGGACCCCCAAAATGATATGTATTTGGCGGGTGTCGCTCTCCATTCCGACATGTCGCCACTCCGAAATTGACTTCTTATTGTCGGAGTGGTGTCACTTCCATAGGGGTTAAGTTTAGGGTTAGGGTTAGAGATAGGGTTAGTGTCGGAATGGAGACATGTCGGAAAGGACACTTGTCGGAGTGGCGAGGTGTAACCGTATTTGGCCACGGACCCCCATCTCATAATACTTATTTCCAGGGACCACCCAGAGGCAAAATTTGAGTTGCAAATGTTCGCTTAAAAATACATATATTCAAAGATTTGCGCACATTTTACATTTTCACGACTTTTCAAAAACTCAGTCCCACTCCCCCCCCCCCCCCCCCCTTTGTGATGCCCAGTGCTTAATTTGTCAATGAAAAGGTGGGGGATCCTAGGTTTCGCGTGCACACGCGCACATGCACACACGTGCACACGCGCGCACACGCGTGCATGCACGCACGCACGCACACCCGGTGTACATTTTCATTAACACATTAACTATATATATATATATACAGTATATATCACTGTCAACAAATAAAGCATCACAGAAGCCAAAAAAGTCTCTATTTGAAGGACGAAAACATAGATGACCATATATAAACAGCACTACTGCACAGTGCAATAGAATAATTATCTTATCTGTTTCAACAGAGGTGTGGTGTATCAAAATAGTAAAGTGAAAATGTATTTGTAAGAACACTGCACACACAGCCAAAGTGCCAAACTCACTGTTGCGAACCAAAATATCAGTGTACAACAGTAATATCACTAATGTCCAGTCCAACAAAAGCAGATTCAGATTCAATCTGATTAATTGTCCTGTGTAACAAGGATGCATTTCCTTTTCTTGTTCACGTGTGTTTTGTCCATGACTAACTGAATCCTCTTTATATGCTTGCAAATTCAGACACATGACATCTTTTTCCAGAGATGTTGCAATCAGTTCTATGAGTTCTTCATCGTCACAAAGGTCTCCCCCCTCCTGTCTCACAGTACTCTCACTGGCTCTCCTGTCCTCCAGTCCTTCATTTAATGTAGTTTCCTTCAATGGAGGGGACATAGCCTATAATTAGGACTGGAAGTTTTATTTTAAAAAAGCAAGCCTAAACTGGGTGACACGTTCTCTCACTTCTCTGTCCATTCACTGTCCATCAGCGCACGCACGCACGCACACGCACGCACACACACACACACACACACACACACACACACACACACACACACACAAACAGCGCTGTCCCTGAGCAACAGAGCAAGCAATGTCACGACTCACGCTAATCATACCCACGCAGCGATGGGACATTTTTACACTCATTCACAGCATTTACTCATGGCTCTAATCAATAACAATGCACAAGATAAATGCAAGTTAACAACGTGTGCTTAAAAGCCTTTTATGGCATTGAACTGAGCTCGGTCCAAATCCCCCCTGCAGTACTAAGGAGCCCCCTTTCACCTGTCGCTGCTGTCCTGTCCTCCTCACCACCTCCTTCGTCCTCACTCTCTGATTTATCCTCCTCATCCTCCTCCTCTCGTTCCCCGTGCTGGTCATCGGGTGTCATCATGCCAGTGGCTGCCCCCTCCTCCTCCTCATCTGTGCCGCTGTTTACAGCACAGAGCCCCGCTGCTGCTGTGCTGTCGGCCTGTCGCTATCTGCCGAAATAACTTTGGCCTGTTTGGGTCTGGCTGACCGACTGGTTTGAAGAACGTTAAAGTTTAGTCTGTCGCTTTGACATTTTAGCAGCCGCTTGCTTGCGTATTGTTTTGTTGCCCGGGTAAACTCCATTGTAAACTCCCTGTGCAGTGTGCAGTGCAGCGTGCGACCGAGGCGGAAACAAACAACTAGTTGCGTGAACCTGTGTCATCACGTGATTGATGTTTGTCAAACCCCTATTTTGTTTTTCAGATTAAAACGCATACAAATATTAAAACAATTATCAAACAAGGGTCACACCAGAACAACATAAAACAGAGAGAACATAGATTAAAAAAACAGTTTATTTATAGATTTTTATTGACAGGGAAGGTCCCGGATCCTTGATTCAAAATCAAATAGGTGGCGGATCCAATGAAATAGGTGCCGGTCAGAAAAAGTGAGGTACCGGAACAAGATCGGCTTGATCCGGCACAAATTAAGCACTGAGTGATGCCCCTGAACATGTCACATTAAGTGCTCCCAAGACAAGCGATTCTGGCTCGCCATGAAGGGATTCTATCACAATGCAGGACATGTGTCCAGGACAGCATCATTGTGGCTACAAATATGAGAATGTGCACCATGGAAATGAAACAACCCTGGAACTGTAGATAATAACCACCATTATGAGCCTTTCTGGGCCTTGGAGGGAAAACATCACCTTTTTTTTTTTTAAACGTTCTATTACGCACATGTTCCATCAATTCACCCTTGTCAAGTCCCACCCCATGTCGCTCTGTTACTAGGTGGGACAAAAAAGCCAGGGAAGATTGTTTTAATAATGAAGATTTTTCATTGCCTCATTATTGCTATTTAAAGTACCAAAATAAAAACATCTACGCAATCTATACTATAATTTGCGAATGTCTGAGTGAGTGAGTGAGTGAGTGAGTGAGTGAGTGAGTGTCTGTCTGTCTGTCTGTCTGTCTGTCTGTCTGTCACAGCGTTTCTCCTCGGTGGCTGGAGCAATTGATCTAAATCGCATCACCATCAGCATATGAACACACCTGACATAACTGTGAAGCCCGTTTGTCACTTTCACAAATTGTATGCTGTATATTCGCATTTTTATGGTGTATCTATATCTATTTAGCCTACAGTACCTTTTGTGACCACACATGTTAAGGGAGGGGCGCTGTTGTTCAGGCCATGCACAATCACACACAAACCCACACACACACACACACACACACACACACGGGGGGGGGGGGGGGGGGGGGGGGGGGGGGGTGTGTGTGCAGGCGGGCGGGCGGGGGGGGGGGGGGGGGGGGGCATGGGTTCTGGCCCTGTTACAGATGTTGTCCAAAAATCATGCAGATCGGTACACAGTTCTCTGTAGCCGTTAAATGGAACGGGTATTTCTTACATTGATGCTCCTACATATTAGCATGCAAGCACCAGTTAAAGTTACTTTCCATCCCTCATATACTGTGTGCACAGTGCACATCCCATAACCCACACACTGCACATCATTTCGGAGCTCATATCTTTGAACGGGTAAGGGCTAGTATTAATAAATAAGGAACAAAGAAGTACAGTCGTTACATTGCAAAACAGGGGTTTTCCCCCGAAAATACATGTTTTAATAAGTTCCTCTGAAACAGGCAGAGGGCAGAGAGAGAGAGAGAGAGAGAGAGAGAGAGAGAGAGAGAGAGAGAGAGAGAGCAGTGCATCTTGGGTGACTCGCACTGATCAGGAAATTGAGGAACTATAGCCTCGCTCTCAACATAAAATGTATTTTAATTGTAATTCTGCCCATTTAAAAATATGTACCCAATCGAATATCTTAGTTACATCGATATCGTTCATGTGAACTAGTTTGTTGAAGCTTATTCATTATACTTATCGGAATCGCTATGACAGCGCAGGGCCTTTCTGCGCTGTGGCCGTGATCCGCATCACCGCACCGCGGTGAAAGAACGAAAGGACTTTGTCCCACTGCATAACTCCGCCCCCGGTAGCAAAAGTAATGATGTTTCTGGCTGGCCAGTCAGGGACCAATCAGAAGGCTGACAAAGGGTGAATTGGTGACAGCTTGCATAAGCAGCTATGGGAAACATGCCTTTGTGCTACTTCAGTAAAAAGTGGTTAAGCGTGTCTGTGGGTTTTATAAATATTAATTCAATTAAAAATATTAGCAAGCGCTTGTGCCTAAATAATAACTACATTGGGTCCATTCGGCCACAGGTCCTTCTTTTAACATTTCCTGAGAAGAATGAAAGAGTCACTGTCAAGAAGACCCAATCGGGAAGACAAACTTTGCACACACATTCCTTGGATGGCAAATCACAACCTTCAGCCCTGATTTCGCACATGGGCCTCTTCTAGCGCCACCATCAGGCTGATTTTTGCAGAACAAATTTTTTGGACACTGCTCCTACATATTTTGGCCTAAAGTCACGCAAGGCGGTACACAGTATCTCTAAAGTCATGTCATCGACATGGATCTGTCCCATTTCCCATATTCCCTCCTGATTGGCTACCATTGCCTTCTAAAGTTTTTGTATGCGACGTGACGGTCGCTTATCTCCCGATTAGGGAGTCTTACTGGTACTTTGTCTTAGATTAGAATTGCACACCAAAGCACATCTACGAGCTCGGGCTTAGAGTGTAACACCGCACTTTTTTCAACAAAAAGAGGGTCAGCGGTGTGTCTTGAAAATGTCTCCAAAATGACAAAGTAGTGTGGGGTATAGGTGCAAAGAAAATAAATGGTGCTCTATGTATGTTTGTGCTTGTGTTTGTGTAGGCGCTGGTGCGACTCCCCCCTCAGATCTCCCAGAGTGAAGAGGTGCTTCGCTTCTTTGAGACCAAAGCAGAGGACGTCAACCCCCCAGTGGAGTAAGTGGCACACTACACATTATCCTCTAATACACACACGCATTCTGTATCGTCACTGTCAGGCAGAAAACCTTGAATCTCCAAGTTTCAAAATTGGACAAAAAAAAAAAAAAACCCTGCTTCATCACACAAAAACTAGTGAAAATAGCTAGCTATATCTAAACGCACACAACGCTATTTTCACTACCTTGAATACATTTTTTAAATGATGAATACAATACGAACGGTTTTGGACATACAAGGTTTCCACCAGACAACAACGATAGCCTATACGGTCTATTGTATCAACTGTATTGATACTGTTTGTGACACATGCACGACACACACACACACACACACACACACACACACACACGCACACACGCACACACGCACACACACACACACACACACACACACACACACACACACGCACACATACACACACGGGTGTCGCGCCAAATTCTGGGCCCTGGGTACAAGGATTCACTGCGGGCCCCCCATGAATGTTCTACATGGGGGGGGGGGGGGGGGTTAACCCATTTAGACTGGGAACACATTATTACGCATTATTTTGTGTTTTAACAATTGAAAAATAGCAGACATACAAGCTCACAGTGCGGCACAGAGTGCTGTGCTGCGAGCTTGTAGATCTGCTATTTTTGAAAAATCTTGAATCTTGAGTACCGGTATTTCAAATCCATCTAAGGTTTTTTGAAAAACCTATGTTTCCCATCTCACAATATTTAGTTCCAGGGACCCCCCAGAAGCAAAATTTGAGTTACAAATGTTCGCTTAATAAATACATATATTTAAAGATTTGCACACATTTTCGAGACTAGCAGATCTACAAGCTCACAGCGCGGCACTCCGCGCTGCGAGCTTGTATATCTGCTATTTTTCAATAGCCAAAGTATAAAATATTTAAGGCCCCTCCACCTTGGGCCCTAGTAACTCAGTCCCACTTCCCCCCGCCCCATTGTGACGCCCCTGCACACACACACACCGACATGCGTGACATGTAAGCGAGCACACGCATGTAACCAACGGGGATAACAAAAACATACACAATGGTGAGCATGATGAATGGAGTGTGTACACAGCGTGTGTGTATACGTATGAAAGATTGATCACCGCTACTCACAACGCAGTGTGTTCACAGCTTATTCCTGTAGCGATGCTGTCACCTCTATAAGAGAGCATTTTGTGTCTCACGCTGAGCGTATACAATATTAGTTCCTAGTCTTTTTTTCTTTTTTTTTCTGGATCAGGTCCCGCTCTTAAATCTCGTAAACCAGGGGTCTTCCGCGTTTTCAGGCCGAGGATCCCTTAGCTGAGAGAGAAATGAAGCAGGGACCCCCACAACCTTTCCATAGATTCTATTATAGTTTCATCGTTTGACAGCACAGTCATCAGTGTATTTTGGATTCATGTCAGTTTGTGTTTTCAGATATTTAACCACTTGAACCGTCAATACTTAATAAACCTGACCTTTCACTCTGTACTAGTCTGCTCTTTTTCCCCTCTGCACCAAACCTCTTTGCCGAAAATTGCCGATCTACAAGTTCTCGGAATATGGACACTAGGGTTCAAGGGGTTAATACTGTAAAAAATCAAACCTCGGTTCGAAGTGAAGCGGTGAATCTTAGTATAGAATTGTCTGGAGAGCCGGTATGACAGCCGGTATAATAGGTTTTAAAAGAATATATAAAAAATCCTGCTTGCTGGTCTCTTAGTTGTTTGTCAACTGCATCCCTCTATAATTATTTCAGTTTCCTAGGTCTGTTATCTGGCCCTGTTATCTTTGTGGCCTACTACATTTTTCAACTCGGCCTACTATATTTAAAACCTGAAGGCCAAATTATCATGTGAAGCTTGACCAATCCTCAAAGTATCCATTCATCTGACCGGGAGGGACACCGCATACATATTCTGGACGTACAGGACAGATAAAGCCTATTCATTCTGAACTGAAATGACCATATATGGACATGGGACACACATTTTGTTTTTTGAAAAAGCCTATTCATTCTGGACTGATATTTTGCACGTACGGGACAGGAAAAACCTGTTCATTCTGGCCTGGAGTGACCATATATGGACATGAGGTGACATACATTGTGTTTTTGAAAAACTCTGTTCATTCTGGACTGAGATCACCATATATGGTAATTAAACGGACATTCTGTTTTTGAAAAAGCCTGTTCATTCTGGACTAAAATCACCATATATGGGCGTGATACACACAAAGCCACTCATAGGAAGCAGTTTTCACCGCTTCAAAAATTAGAAAAAAAAGCTTTCTATCACACAAAGATTTGGAGGACCCCCTGTAGTAACTCTGAGGACCCCCTATGGGTCCCGGACCCCTTGTTGACCCCTGATGTAAACGTTCGCGGACCCACCCATCTGAGCGCGTTAAGCGCTCGGGTGAGTATTGGGCTGTGTTTTCAGACCATGTTCACTGGATTCTTTGGCTTGGATCACTGGAACCGCCATAGAATAGTTCAGTTTCATTTGGTATCGCTACTATGAAAAGTATTTTTTTCTAGATTCAAATAATATAACTGGATAGAGTGTTGTTGCGTATTTGTAGTATATACTGTATTGTGATGTCACGAGAAGCTTGTAAACTTGTAAACTTTTTGAGTGATGTTATCTGATACAATCCAATGTCCAATCAGAGGTCAGTGAAGCAATAAGCCACAAGAGGCATGTGGTTACCTGGTATTTTATAACGGCTGAGAGGCGTGGTGAGACACAAGGCGAAGCCGAGTGTCTCCAACCCTCTCAGCCGTGAAAAGAAATAACGCACCTGGGTTTGATATGAACTGATTCTGAAGGTGTGGGTTATGGTCTCATATACCACAGCAATTAAAAGGAAACCAGCCAATCAGAATCATGGAATGGAATTGGAGCCGTTTTAGATTTTTTTTTTTTAACAACAATATGGATAACATCACTCAAAAGGTTGACAGAACACAGGTTCACTTTGCTGGCAAAAAAAGTTATTTATACATTTATATTATCATAAATATCTTTAGTGTATTGCCAAGGGTTTGGGGCCCACTTGCAATATCCAAGCAGCCCAACCAGTCGCCCCCCAAACCCACGGTTTAGTTGAGAACCACTGACAGCAGCGGCTCCAGAGAATTGTAACTGGGGGGGCTGACTTTTTTTTAGAGCAGGGGCTAATGAATTTTGTCAACAAACAATAATGAGTAATACTAATTTACGACAAACGAGAATCTCTCGCTTAGGGTATGGATAACTGAACAGACCAGATCATTGGCAGTTTACAGCTCCAAATCTGAGGACTGTGGGTGATCGAATAGGGTTTTTGAGATGCTTTCCAGCATAATAAAGTATGCTTTCATACTATGGTATACATAGAAGTCAGTCAATTGTCTTGAAATATTTGAATATATTTTATGTATTTATTCCTTAAATATTTTCATCACAATTGGGTTTGTGGGGAGGGGGGGGCTTAGGGGGGGCTAAAGCCCCCTCTAGCCCCCCCCCCCCCCCCCCCCCCCCCCCCCCCCCACCCAGATCCGTCCCTGACCACTGACCGTAGAATAGTTTGCACAACTGCTTGCCTGGCCACTTAGCTCATCACGACTCAGTCCCTAGCTGGCTCGCTTTTCAACTGCTGTGTTCCCAGACCGGGGGGGGAAGGGGAGGGGACACTCGATGGGCCCAGCCAGAGGAGGACAGACATCGGGGAATGGATGTGAGGGAGGGAGGAGGAGGAGGAGGAGGGAGGAGTACAACGACTCGTTTCATTTCCAGGAGAAAGAGAAGATAGACCCTCTGGGTGCTTTTTTAATTAGGAGGCACACGCTCGCCTCTCGCGAACGCCAAATGCCACAGACACACTACCAGTCACCCATTCCGCTTGTCATGCATTGCTTGGTATACCGCCGCCGAGCTCCTCTCTCCTCTCCTCTTTTCTCCTCTTCACCGCTCCTCAGGGGTGTCGCACCAAATTCTGGGCCTGGGTACAACTTAAGGATTCACTGCGGGCCCCCCATGAATGTTCTTCATAGGGGGAGGGGGTTTAACCCATTTAGACTGCATGGGAACGCATTATTTTGTGCTTTAACTATTGAAAAATAGCAGATATACAAGCTCACAGCGCGGCACCGAGTGCCGCGCTGCGAGCTTGTAGATCTGCTATATTTGAAAAATTGCGAAAAGTCTTTGAATATGTCAAATTCTCCTAAGGTTTTTTGAAAAACCTATGTCAGTGGTGGTCAAACTTTTGCATGTGAAGGACCCCCAAAATGACATGTATTAGGCCACGGACCCCCATCTCAAAATATTTAGTTCCAGGGATCCTCCAGAAGCAAAATTATTTACATTATGTTAAAAAATACATATATTCAAAGATTTGCACACATTTTCACGACTTTTTCAATAGCTCAAGTATAAAACAATGAAGGTTCCCTCCACCTTGGGCCCTAGTAACTCAGTCCCGCCTCTCCCCCCCATTGTGACGCCCCTGCCCTACCCTCTCTACTCCTCTTTCCTTCTCTCCGTCCCTCCTCTTTTCTCCTCCTCGCCTCTCCTCCCCTCACCCCTCCACTCCCCCTCCTCTCCTCTCTTCAATGGACTGTTGTTTAGAGAGCTGTCCTTGTCTCCCGCTCTGGTGTAAGGCAAGGATAAGGAGCAGCCAAGGAGTAGCGAAAAAAAAATAGAAAAAATAAGGAAAGGCTTGAAGGATTTACTGAGCCGTGTGTCCGTGTGTGTAATGTAGTGTTCGTCCTTGCCTCCTCTCTCTCTCTCTCTCTCTCTCTCTCTCTCACTCCTTCCAGACCTCATAAATTCAAGTGTGCTTTAATTGACACTGCTCAGGGTCGAGCCTAATTTATGCTCTGTCTCTCAGCGGTGCCAGGTGGCAAAAAAAACACCCGATCTACAAGCTCCTAGATTAGTGGTTCTCAAAGTGGGGTCCGGGGACCCCCGAGGGGTCCTAGAGGGCGTTCCAGGGGGTCCCCAGCCAAATCGTTTTTATCCCTTTATCCATGGGATATTAAAAAATAGCAGATGTACATACACATACATCTGCTATTTTTTTATTATATATATTTTTTATCTCAGGATTTTTGTAAGCCATTTTCTTCACCCGGTGTCAATTATCTAATGTAATCCTGATGCCCTCTCCAGACCATGAATGCAGTTTTTACTATAGCGAAAGAAATTAAAACGCACCCTTTCCATGCCATACCTGAAGGCAGCATTCAAGAGGATTGCCTAAAGTAAATCAAAGAACTTCCATCAGAACAACAGGACAACAGTTTTTCAAGAAAAAGTTGACTATAGCTCCTTTAACTATACAGGAAAAAACACACCAAAATAAATATGCTTTAAGTAGCATGTGAACGGTCAAACTAGGGTTTTTTCATGTTTCTGAAGCTATTGAAAGCATTTGTTTTGCATGAAAAACATTCCTTGGGCTAAAAACGGACCTCCAAAACTATGGTTTAGATCACTTTCACAGTTTTGTGGGAGCCGTGCAAAACAAATGATTGCAATGGATTCAGAATCATGAAAAACCCCTAGTTTGACCCCTCACATGCTACTTAAAAGCATATTTATTTTGGTGTGTTTTATCCTGTAAAACACACCAGCAGCTGTCACGGATTCTCCTAGGGAAACTGAATTTCAGTCTGTGTGAGATGTGTTACTAGACACCTTTATTAATACATTGGTGAAATTTATTTTGGTAAGGAATTCATTCCAGGACTTTTTAAGATATCCCCTGACTAAATGCAGCATCTTATGTTGAAAGAATTGCCCTCTCTGTGTAGAAATCCATGCTGTACGCCACATCTCCAGCAGTCACTTGATTATGCTTATAGTTTAGCAACGTGTCGCTGCGCGACGCGTTGTGAGCTTGGAGGTCGGCTATTTTCAATATTTTCACCAAAGGCCCTTTTTAGAAATGTCAGCCCCTGCCTCCCTAACATTCTCTGCACGTCCCTGTACGGTAGGCTTTATAGCATTACTGTCCGGCAGAAACCTTGTATCTTCATATTTCAACCTTCATTATCATGTCCCACTTCACCACACAACGGGTGTCGCGCAAAAGTAGTGAAAATAGCAGCGCTACCAGCTGACGACGTGCCATATCGTGTTACGTGTTGTCAGCTTGTATATCTGCCATTTTCACTTTTTTAACGCTACGCCTGCACATTCACGCACACATGCACTTATGGCACTCACACGTACGCACACAATCAAGATGTTCTAGCTGAACAAGCTACAGCATGCTTCTCTCCATGGAGCGGAACCGTCGGTATGTGATGAAGTAGGCTTCAGCTTTTCAAACACTTGTCCTTCACCATGGCACTAATGCACTCATTCATACTCACACGCACACGCGGAAGTCACATTATGCACACGCACACACCAGTTGGTATGTCTATACTTGTGGCAACCTTAAAGTAGAACTGTCACCTAAAGGGGTACTGTCACTTTAAAAATAAATCTTAAAATATTAGTTACTATGTTTATGATGTCATTGTGGGCATGCACAATTATAAGCCAATCAAATGAATTGACTGTACTTAGGCTACTCATTGTACTGGTCAGCTGTTGTTGGGGGGCGAGGGGCAGATTACACTGTGACATGAGCTTCAGACTGTTTCAGACCGTTTTCAGAGAGACCACGTGACCTACTGTATCATACTATTATAATTTTGGGGGCGTGTCAGCGGGCCTTTAAATGTAACCACAGACCAAGCGTGTTTCTTGTGTGAGGAACCGTAAAATGGTTCTCACAAAATGTCTAATTTGCTAATTCTGCTATCCACAAGTTGCCAACATCCCATCGTGCATTGCGCAGAAATTGGACGGAGCTTCCGGCGCCGCAGTCGAGTGTGATCTACAATCTCACAACGGCTGCATCTGCGTGAGCTTGTATGTCTGCTGTTAACCGGAAGTGTGGTGCAGTGTGGTGCAAAACATTCTCCAGTAAATTCCCGCGGAAAGAGGTGGATACTTGTGGGTACATTTAGCCCTCACAACGCGCACACACGCACGCACGCACGCGCACGCACGCACGCACGCGCGCACACACACACACACACACACACACGCACACACAAAGATGCACAAAGATGCACAAACATGAACTATATCGTCGTTGTCGGGTGGAAACCTCGTATCCAATTTTCAAATGTGTACGTTCTTTCGCAAAGTAAAGCCCTGCTTCATCATACAAGGCCGTCGCACAAAAGTAGTGAAAACAGCAGATCTACAAGCACACAACACCGCAAGGCGTTGTGTGCTTGTAGATCGGCTGTTTTCACTAGTTTAAGTCATTTTTTAAAATGATGAATGCAAAAAGAATGGTTTTGGACATACGGTTTCCACCCGACAATGACGATATCCTTCAGAAAACACACAAACGCATGCATGCACGCACACATGCACAAACACACGCACACACGCACGCACGCACACACACACACACACACACCACACACACGCAGACAAAGGCACGTTCCCTCCCGATCACACGGTAGCGAATCAATGGGCAATCTCAGAGGGGAACGCGGCTCCCCGATGATTGGTTTTCATTTAGCAGATGCACGATCAGCAGGAAACGCACAACTAGGCAGTGCTGACACAAAGATGTGTCTGCATGCATCATGACGTCTCATCATCAACCTCTAACTGAGCTAACTGAGTTAACTGAACGTTTGTGTTGTCACGAGTAGAACATTTTAGGTGGCCATTTATTGTCACTCAAATAATTGCGATTAACGATTTAATTGTGTTTTGGTCGTTTCTGTTTGGCTTGTGGGATTTGAAGTTGCACACGGCAGATATGACACATAACTAGGGGTGCAAGGATACATTTTAATAGCGATTCGATACATATCACGATACATGGTTGACGATACGATACATGGACGATATTGGTTCATTCATGGCGATACAATACGATTCGATTCAATGATTTAAAATCTATGTAGTAACTATTTAGCGAAGACATTAAATCTGTGTGAAACGTGTGGGTAATGAAGGTTTTTAAGGGAAACATGTATTATTATGGATATAAATAATTAAACACAGTGATTATCTGGAAAATGGTCGCATGGTCGAAAATGTGTGCGTTAGAGCTGGGATACCCGACTGAAAACATGCGGGCTCGGGCCGGACGCATTTTCATAATTGTCGTACGTCGATTCAGGTTGTACATACAATATCATGCACTCTCTCTGATGATGCACGCAGCGCACAACTCCCCTGTGTGTGCTGCTAATGCTGCAGGCATAACTCTAAGCATGGAGCACGTCCCAAGCGCTGAGGTGTACGTGTTGTTGTGCGCTGCTTGTTGGTGACGTGTTCCCCTCTACTGTACGTCCCTCAAATAGGACGTTTATTTTGCGACGGTTGTGTGCAGTGGACTGTGCAAGCCTTGTACGTCCAACACACACACACACACACACACACACACACACACACACACACACACACACACACACACACACACACACACACACACACACACACACACACACACACACACACACACTACCAAGTAAACACTTTCACAAGCCACAGTGTGGCTTAATATTCATAATAAGCAAGCTGCATGCACTGCGCATTAGAACGTTTGCTAGTCAGTCAGTGTAAATCAGTGACTTCCTCAAAGAAAAAGATAGGAGGGGAAAAAGCGGTGGGAAATATAAGGGTCGGACACATTTTAATTGTATTGACTTTACTGTACTTGTACTGTTCTCCATTTTTGTCTAACGCGAGGCTCACAACGCCTCGCGTTGAACATGTAGATGTGCTATTTTCACGATTTCAGCCTCTAATACTTGTCAATTTGGCAATATTTATCAAATGTTTAATTTGTCATTTTAGAGGAATTAAAAAGTCCTTAAATCGTCACTTTAGAAATGTGCTGATACCGTCTATACAATTAAACTTTATTTTGGTTTGTTTACTGTTGAGTGAGAAAACAATGTTGCACATTAAGTTAATCATCTGGGGACCCCCTGAAAATAAGGGGTCCCGACCCACATGTTGAGAACCAGTGCTCTAGCTGAGCTAACTCAGCGTTAGTGTTGCATCACTTTCCCAGAGCAGGTTGCTCATCGTTCTCCCTCAAACCGTCGTTGTCGGGTGAAAACCTTGTATGTCCAAAACCGTTCGTTTTGCATTTATCATTTTAGAAATGATTTAAACTAGTGGAAACAGCCGATCTGCAAGCACACAACGCCTCGCACCGCGAGGCGTTGTGTGCTTGCAGATCTGCTGTTTTCACTACTTTTGTGCAACGGCCTTGTATGATGAAGCAGGGTTTTACTTTGCGAAAGAACATACACATTTGAAACTTGGAGATACGAGGTTTCCACCCGACAATGACGATATCCTCCCTGTTGGAACATGAACAACCTTCTCTCTCTGTACTCATCTGAATGTTTCATGTACTTTCATACATTATTGCTCTATTGTATCGTCTCTGTCGTCGGGCGGAAACCTCATCATGTCCAAGACTGTTACTTTCTTTATTTAGGATCACAGAACGTTCTAGCGCTGGCAGGATAACAGGGTCGACGGCGTGATACGTTTCTCCTGTCTGGTGGTGAAGTGCGTTGATAGAGTGGCGTTCTCTAGCCGGAGACATTGACGGAGGCTGTGTGCGTGTGTGTAATGAGCTGAGCTGTGTGTGTGTGTGTGTGTGTGTGTGTGTGTGTGTGTGTGTGTGTGTGTGTGTGTGCGTGTGTGTGTGCAGCTGTGAATTGGTGTATTATTGTATGTACATGATTTATGTGTGCATGCCAGGAGTGTGACAAAGAGAAATGTTCACACCTGTGTGTGTGTGTGTGTGTGTGTGTGTGTGTGTGTGTGTGTGTGTGCGCGCGCGTCTGTGCGTGCGTGCGCGTGCGTGCCTTTTTTAAAGGATAGTTCAACCCCAAAATGACTTTTTTTTTGTATTGATTGTCATGCCACGGAGACTTGAGTTCAATAAAAAAAATGTATTTGTTGCACTCTTAAGACAAAAATTGATTAGGCCTATAGTACATTTACCCCTATTGATTCTGAATGGGGACCCAAATGCATGGGCCTGGATGGGAACCCAAATGCATTTGGGTCCCCATCCAGGGCCTTGTATTTGGGTCCCCATCCAGGCCCCTGCATTTTTGGGTCCCCATCCGGAATCATGGGGGTAAATTTACTATAATCCATTTTTTTTTCTTGGGAACGTGACAAATACAAAAAAGGATTATTGAGCTCAAGTCTCCATGGCATGACTAATCAATAGAATTTGTTTTGGGGGTGAACTACTCCTTTAAAGGACCAGGTCACCTCTGGGACAACCAGATCTTATTTTATTGTTGTGTGGGACACGATCAACACAATCCTGAATTATTGTTTGTGTTCAATCTGTGTTTTTAGATATTTTAGTATTTCAGCATGCTACTGTACAACTGGTCATGATGCATTTTCCATCATATGACCAGTTGTAGCATGCTGAAATCGGCTGAAATACTAAAATATCTAAAAACACAGATTGAACAAAAAAAATAACTCAGGATTGTGTTGATCGTGCGTGCGTGCGTGCGTGCGAGTCTATTCAATAGAACTAATCAGCGTGTCATTGTGTGCAACAATTGTGTTAATCACGCACATAACGAGGCTGAAACTGAATACAACATGGTGTTCATCGATGAATGCATCTTTAAACACCTCAATTCCATGTAATCTACAGTGTATTGTACGTCGGAGGATGCAAACAAAAGCATTTAAAAGGTGTGTGTGTGTGTGTGCGAGTGCTAGTCTAAGCGGGAGTGTTTCTTTGTGTTCTCTCTCCTACTTGTTTCCTTATGTCCCTTGCTCTATCTGTCTGACTACGTCGTCGTTGTCGGGTGGAAACCTTGCACCGTTCGTTTTTTATCATTTAAAAAAATTAACTAAACTAGTGAAAACAGCCGATCTACAAGCACACAACGCCTCGCACCGCGGTATAGGCGATGCAGTCTCATTAGGACCCGGAGGGGGAGTAATATCTGATTTCTTTGGTGGGCCCAGCCACATTAGTGGTGTTGCATTGGGGCGGGGGGTCGCTAGACTCGCAACACCAGTGCCCACCTGCAAGAGGGTTTGGTACCTGTAAACATAAAATCCAGAATGCAGCATACCGGAGTGTTGTGGAGCTGTGCTGGGCATTGAACATGGCATTGTCATGTTTTGGCTAAAATAAGTCTTTCACTGCGGATACAACCATTAGCAGAAAAAAACAGCTATTTTTCCATGACTTTGAAACATTAGTATTATTGCGACCGTCAGGTCGCAGTTACTATCAAAACATCCACCGGCTGTCAGTCTGTTAGTCTGTCTGTCATGCGTCATACGTCACACTTTTCATATCTCCACCACCGTTGCCCCGATCCATGCCAAACTTTGCACACGCACTCATTGGCTGCCAAACCAAACACATTTTTGGACACTGCTCCTACAGATTTTGCCCTGAAATCACGCAAAGCGGTACACAGTATCTCTACAGTGCATGTCATCAACATGGATCTGTCCCATTTCCCATATTCCCTTCTGATTGGCTACGATTGCCTTCTAAAGTTTGTGTGTGCGACCTGACGGTCGCTTATCTCCCGATTAGGGAGTCTTACTGGTACTGTAGGCCTACTCATACTGGGTTAGGGTACTTACAGTAACTGTTTATGGCATGGGTCTTCAACAGGGGGTCTGGGACCCCTAGGGGGTCCTCAGAGTTACTACAGGGGGTCCTCCAAATCTGTGTCATAGAAAAGAAAATCCTAATTTTTTACATTATATAATAAATCCATATATCCATATTCTGTGAACTTTAGCCAAAAATAGCAGATCTACAAGCTCACAACGCCTCGCGCTGCGAGGCGTTGTGAGCATGTAGATCAGCTATTTTCAGCAAAGAGGTTTGGTGTAGATGGGCTAAATATCTAAAAACACAAATTGACACGAATCCAAAATACACTGATGACTGTGCAGTCAAACGTTGAAAGATATATGGAATCTGGGGGTGCCTGCTTCATCTCTCTCTCAACTAAGGGGTCCTTGGCCTGAAAACGTTGAAGACCCCTGGTTTATGGTGGTCCTTACGGTGTCAACAACACCCTTACATAGTAAAACATTTCACTCCTGGGGGGGGCGTTGTGTATACTTGCGGGTCCATTTGGTTACAAGCGTGCACGGCCCTCAGAGAGCTCAGCAGTTTACAGTGTAATGGTGTGTGAAGCAGTGTGTGCTCTGTGGCTGTCCTCCTGCATCCGTCCACTGTAAGGAAGAGCCACTCAGGCGTGCGCTGCTGCTGCTGCACTCTGCTCACCATTAGGATCAATAGCACTCGCTGCCTGCACACAGCACACCATGTAACATTCATCTGGCAGCCTGACACGTGTGTGTGTGTGTGTGTGTGTGTGCGTGTGCGTGTGTGTGTGTGTGTGTGTGTGTGTGTGTGGGTGTGGGTGCGTGTGCGTGTGCGTGTGCGGAGTAGGGCATTCACCGAATATCACAGTCACTATTCGACGTTGTTCAACGAAGTTGAATATTCGCTTATTTTTGTACTACTCTCTTTTTAAAAAACAAATATGTCTTCAAGGTTTATACTGCTTGGCTAGGAAGTCATAAGAATGAGTTGTCAATGCCCCTAGTGGATGAATTGGTTGATGCTCTCTATACTGACATGCGTCATGTTTCATGTCATGATGGAGGAAGAGCCAGCTAATGCAACTGTCACTACTAGACCGAAAATTGCTCATTTTTAATGGATGACAATATATATATATATATATATATATATATATATATATATATATATATATATTTATTACCCGGCTCGTTTGGGAGCTTGATTCTGATTGGTCGAGCGCTGAAATCAGCGGTGAATTATGAGCGTATAATGACCGCTCCGCTCTATAATTCACCGCTGCCTAATCAACGGCTCAGAACAGCTGCTGCATTCAGGCTGCGCTGCGTGAATGTAGTGCCGTATCCAACATGTCTACCATGTAAACAAACACACAGCGACATTTACAACCAAACGTTGCTCTGAAGAATGTTTTAAAAAACATTGGAGGCGAGAAATAGACAACGCAGTAACAGAAATGGATTCTATTTGATCAGCACTTCCTTGTTTTCCAAGGCGAGCGTGTTGCGCTCGGGGGGACGCACTTTCAGCCGTCTGTAAACAAGGAAACACTTTGTTTTGATTTTAGTTTTGAGTCAAATTATTAATTTTATGTATTAGCCGGGTAATAAGTGCTATAAGGTCTTGCTGCTTGGTCATTACGGATTATATGGACACTTCGGGCTGATAATTCCCCTCGGCTCCGCCTCGGGGAATTATTACCCCGTCGTGTCCATATAAGCCGTAATGACCGCGCAGCAAGACCTTATCGCATACATATTTCCTGTCGAATATTCGAATACTTTGTCAGCCTGGTGGGGTCAATTGGAAAGGAGAGGAGGAAAATATATATATATACCAGACCGGTGCCCGTTGGGCAGAATAGTCAACATCGATATCCATTTGTGCAATACCCATTGTATCCTTCTGTCTGGCTGGCACTCTTTTATGCCCATATACTGTATGGAGTTCTGTGTCCACACTACACACTACAGTCACTCAAAAGTAGCAAAAGTAACGAGCTTGTAGATCTGCTTCTTTCGCTGTTTTCCCATTTGAATCCTGACAAGTAACACTTTTGGACATATGATGTTTCCAGCGGACAGAGATGAATTCTAGGTACGTGAGACGTATCTGGTAAACACCCCGACAACACAATACGACGCGACACAAACAATTTATTTTTCTTTCTGCTACTATAGCATGACACTTGCATCTGACGAAGTATACAATAGGGCATTCATTTCGACACTGTCGGGCAGAAACCTCGCATCTTCAAGTTTCAAATTTGTAATTTCTTTTTCGCAAAGCAAAGCCCTGCTTCATCATACAAGGCCATCGCACGAAAGTAGTGAAAACAGCTGATCTACAAGCACACAACACCTCGCACCGCTTGTAGATCGTCCGTTTTCACTAGTTTAAATCATTTTTCAAACGATAAATACAAAACAAGCGGTTTTGGAGGTTTCCACCCGACAACGACGATTTATGAAGATGAAATATAACAAGTTTTCTGCTCCGACAGTGGCGATAATATTTTAAAAAATGGATGTCGTGTGGGTTTTTCGGTCTTATCTCTGGGTTGAGTTAGGTACGGTTTGGTGTACTGTAGCTCCATGTATTTTCTGCCATCTCGATATTGTCGGCAAGATTGTTTGTGTCCGTGCTCAGACTTCTCTGTCCCTGATTTTCTTTTCCACACACACACACACACACACACACACACACACACACACACACACACACACACACACACACACACACACACACATACACTCGCACATGCGCGCTTACACAATTTACCAAAGGTATGACTCACTTGCACCCGCTAACCTTTCTCATTTTCTCTTTCTCTTTTTCTTATCTCTCTCTCTCTCTCTCTCTCTCTCTCTCTCTCTCTCTCTCTCTCTCTCTCTCTCTCTCTCTCTCTCTATCTCTCTCTCTCTCTCTCTCTCTCCCGCGCGCGCGCGCGTCTCTTGTGCTGGCCAGGGTGGGGTGAGTTTAGTTCTGTTACTGACTGGGCGCTGGTCAGCTACAGAGGGGTGGGGTGAGTGAGTGAGTGGTGGATGGTGGTCAGCAGGCACGTGCACACATAGACATCAAAGGGGGCTTGAGCCCCTGCCCTTTTACCTGTCTGTAAAAAGTGCCCTCTCCAGACCAAGAATGCAGCTTTTACTATGGTGAAAGAAATGCAAATGCCCCTCTTTCCATGCCATACCTGAAGGCAGCCTTCAAGAGAATTGCCTTGTCCAAACTCTCCTGAACTTGAATGCAGCATCTTATGTTGAAAGAATTGCCCTCTCTTTAGACATCCATGCCGTTACGCCACATCTCCAGTACTGACTTGATTATGCTTAGTTCAGTGTGGTATCAAGTGCTAAAAATAGCCGAACTCCAAGCTCACAAGGCGTTGCAGCGCGACGCCTTGTGAATATTTTCAATATTTTCACCAAAATGTGCTTTTAAAAATGTCAGCCCCTGCCTCTCTAATATTCTCTGCACGTCCCTGGTTCTGGTACTGACTGGGTGCTGGTCAGCTACAGAGGGGTGGGGTGAGTGAGTGAGTGGTGGGGTGAGTGGTGGGGTGAGTGGTGGGGTGGGGTGGGTCCATTCCAGTAATAGCATGGGGAGTGACAGGCGGTGTGCATGTGAATATGATGAAGAGGCCGCGAGGGAGCAGGGGAGGCTGTAAGCACTGCAACGCTGAAATGTGTCCATGTCATCACTTCCTGGAGGAGGGGGAGGGGGGGAGGATGGAGACGGGGGAGTGAAGGCTTGTCGTTTGCACTTGACATTCACACAGTCACGCGCACGCATGCATGCATGCGTTCACAGACACACGCACACACACACCCGGAGGCATCTTTGGGTCTCGGGGGGGATGGCAGCATGCAGGCACGTGCACAAACACAAACAGACATCAAAGGGGGCTTGAGCCCCCTGCCCTTTTATCTGTCTGTAAAAAAAGTGCCCTCTCCAGACCATGAATGCAGTTTTTACTATGGTGAAAGAAATGCAAATGCCCTCTTTCCATGTCATACCTGAAGGCAGCATTCAATAGAATTGCCTTGTCCAAACTCTCCTGAACTTGAATGCAGCATCTTATGTTGAAAGAGTTGCCCTCACTGTGTAGAAATCCACACCATTACGCCACATCTCCAGTATTGCCTTTTTTATGATTAGTTTAGTGTGGTATCAAGTACCGAAAATAGCCGACCTCGAAGCTCACAACGCTTGGAGGTCTGCTATTTTCGATATTTTCACCAAAAGGCCCTTTTAGAAATTTCAGCCCCTGCCTCTCTAACATTCTGCAAGGTCCTGCGTTCATTAGACACTCACCCTGGCGTGACTATTTTGGACATGTCCTTATAATAAACTAGGCGAGGATTTTCAAAATGAAAAAACATTGCCCCCAAAACAGCAAAATACCTAATTTGCACACTCATAATACAGTTATTTATTTCATTGTTTTGTGTTTGAAATGACTCCTCTGCCCCCCCCCCCCACACACACACATACACAAACACCCAAACAAACTAATACTCTCTGACTTCTGATTAGCTATGAACAATTCTTTTGTAAATTATCACCCTGCTTGATCAATACTACAGCGTCACACAAACGCATCAGAAGAAGCAGATCACCATCTCGAATCTACAAACTCAGTTGTGAGCTTGTAGATCTGCTATTTTTGACGTTAAGTTCTCAGAATATGGATGCTAGGATCACTCAAAGATTTGGAGGACCCCCTAGGGGTCCTGGACTCCCTGCTGAAGACTCCCGGGTGAAGACCCTTGCTAAAGTAGCAGATCTACAAGCTCGAAACGCGTCGCTTCGCACCACGATTCGAGATGGTGATCTGAGCTTGTAGATCGGCTATTTTTGGCAAAGAGCTTTGGTGTAGAGGGGAAAAAGAGCAGACTAAGTACAGAGTGAAAGGCTACGTTTATTAAGTATTGACGGTTCAAGTGGTTAAATATCTGAAAACACAAACTGACATGAATCCAACTTACACTGATGATTGTGCTGTCAAACAATGAAACTCTGTGGGGGTCCCTGTTTCATCTCTCTCTCAGTCTCAACTAAGGGGTCCTTGGCCTGAAAACGTTGAAGACTCCTGACCTAAACGTAACAGTTCTGGACATTTGAGGTGTCCACCCGACAGAGACGATCATAAGTCGCAACATATCGACATTTCGGTTAAAGGGAAGAAATACGGTTTGCAAATCAATTCCCGTTTTTCCAACACCGGATCGAAGTGGGACGTCTTATTTTCATACGTGATTGAATGGCAGCTCCCTAGAATGACTTCTTATAAAATTGCATTAACCCATTTAGGGTCTAGAATTATCGAATGCTTTAACCAGTGAAAAATTGCAGATATACAAGCTCACAGCGCGGCACCGAGTGCCGCGCTGCGAGCTTGTATATCTGCTATTTTGAAAAAGTCGTGAAAATGTGTGCACATCTTTGAATATATGTATTTTCAAAGCGAACGTTTGTAACTAAAATTTGGCTTCTGGGGGGTCCCTGGAACTAAATATTTTGAGATGGGGGTCCGTGGCCAAATACATATCATTGTGGGGGTCCTTCACATGAAAAGGTTTGAGCACCACTGACATAGTAGTCTCTCAAGAGCAGACTAACTGAGATCCAGTTAAGTGAAAAGGACCTTTTCTTTGACGATGGCTGGCCAGATTGCTGACATAGAAACATAGGTTTTTCAAAAAATCTTAGAAGGATTCAAAAGACACAATAGAATTGGGGCAAAATTCAAATTTTCACGATTTAAAAAAAATAGCAGATCTACAAGCTCGCAGCGCGGCACTCGGTGCCGCGCTGTGAGCTTGTATATCTGCTATTTTTCAATAGTTAAAGCATAAAATAATGATACACACTAATGTGTACCCGTTCTGAATGGATTAAATGAGTCATGCAAGCAAGCGCCTCATGTATCTCCTTCTGTAGGCGGCGAGATTGAATTCCCCCGAGAGTGATTTGATTGCGAAAGCAGCCATGTGTCTCGCCACACGACACGGAAATCAATCAATCCCCGCCGATCAAATCTGGAAAAGGGCAGGCGAGACCCTTCAAGCGGGTGCTACTGTTGTCTCTAGTCTGTGTGAGGGAAACAGTGACCCCTCTCGGTGGAGCCCGGTACTGCAAGCAATGTGAGTATAGGGTTAAATTATTAAGTTAGTGATATTTCACTTTCAACAAAACATTTGGTCATTTTATCATCTAATCAGGCTTTTATGAACACCCTGAACAGATTTGAATTTGCCTGATTCAATATTTAGATATTTGATGTAAATGCCATCAGTCCTCCTCCTCCAGAAGGAGGGCCCCAATACCCATTGTAACTTCAAACTCCATTTTAATCATGATAGATTTGTTAAAAACGCCCGTTATTTATTTATTATTTATTTTGACTGGTGAATGTTACTTCATATTACTTCCATTCCAATTCATAAATTGCTAAACATTTTTCAATTAAAAAATAGCAGGTCTACAAGCTCAACAGTTTCGAGCCTGTAGATCGGCTATGGTGGTCCCCAGTTAAAATATGATTATTTTGGGGGTTGCGGCCTGAAAAGGTTTAGAACCGCTGCTGTAGAGTATAATCAAGTATGGCATAAAAAAACACAAAAAGTTAAAAAGGAATGATCATAATGCCATTTTTAGAACACTACTTATATATACTATTTCACTTTTTCAATCGCACCCACTTGTGTCAGGCAGGGCCCTTACACAGTTCATTATCCTGCTCCGTTGAAAACTCTCCACAAGGTGGCGTACTCCACAACACAAACTAATCTAAAAGCGGAGACTCTAAAAGCCAGCATCCATCCATCCCCTGACCCGCTGTCTGGTTGGGGGCAACATAACAACCTCCCAGGGTCTCTTCTCTTCCTCCTCTAGGAAATGTTTCCGTTGTCTAGTGAGTGACTCCAGTTTTTTCTCTTTCCCCCTTCTCTCCCCTTATTATTTATGTCCGTGTTGACCCACCTACACTTCCTGTGTGAGAAGGAGAAACCTTTTTCCATTGGACAGCGTTTCTCGCCTTTCCACCCCGTACAGTCTCCTGGGGAGCCAAATTCTGGGCCTATTGAAAAATAGCAGATTTACAAGCTCACAGCGCGGCACCGAGTGCCGCGCTGTGAGCTTGTAGATCTGCTATTTTTGACAAATCGTGAACATGTCTTTGAATATTTCAAATCCTTCTAAGGTTTTTTGAAAAACCTGTGTTTCTATGTCAGTGGTGCTCAAACCTTTTCATGTGATGGATCCCCAAAATGATATGTATTTGGCCCACGGGACCCCCATCTCAAAATATTTAGTTCCAGGGACCCCCCCCTCCCGCCCCCCCCCCCCCCCCCCCCCCCAGAAGATTTGTACACATTTTCACGACTTTTCAAAAATAGCAGATCTGCCGCGCTGTGAGCTTTTATATCTGCTATAATTTTTCAATAGCTAAAGTATAAAATAATTAAGGCCCCTCCTCCACCTTGGGCCCTAGTAACTCAGTCCCCCCCCCCCCCCCCCCCCCCCCACCCTAACTTACAGCCAGTGGTGGAAAGTAGCTGTACATGTGGTATTGAGGTATTGTTTTGCTTTCTTCAGTATTTAAATTGGTCAGTACGTTAACTATTACTCCACTACATCTCAGAGGAGAATAATTGTACTTTTGCTCCACTACAATTATATGAAAACTTCAGTTACTAGTTACTTTGTAGATATTGATTATTATTGATGGAATTTTGGATCATATTCCATATGGATAAACAGTTTTCCCCAATCATAATAAAATACTCCACACACAAGAAATGATGAATGTCCACACCAGGGAATATGCGTTTTTTTGGTGAAGTTTAGTCAGAGTTCAAATTGTAGGTACTGTATAAGTACAGTAGAGAGCATTGCCACCCATAGTATCTCTGAGTGACAAAGCATAATGATTCACAGATATATGGAGTTTACAGAATACATTAGTCACATTCTGATTGGACAATTAAACATAACATGGATGGGATGTTGTTGTGACTGAGTCTCATGGACTCAGAAGCCAAGGATGTAGAATGTTTTGGCGTTTTTATTATCCCGTGTCCTGGACACTTTGACATTTCTGGTCAATCTTTCTGTCCCTGGAGTGGGGCAGATTCTCGTCTCGTGCATTAGTTATCAGATCAAAACATCATGGCATTGACTTTTAACACTGAGAATGATATCTATACCATGTTAAACAACAATAACATATTTTACTATCAATTCCTCCTGAGATAGCATTTGAAGTGTTAAATGTCAAGGCAGCATAAACAACAAGGGAAGAAAACATGGTTAAACTTTTTTTTAAGGTATTTGAAACAGAACATAATAATTGAACAATTTAAGTCAAAACATTTCGATAGTTTTTGAAGAGTAGAGTCAAAAGAACTGTATATTTCCAAAGGTATTTAAATCAGAATATCATAATTGAACTTTGTTTTTTTTAAAGTAGAGGTAAAAGATTTTATTGTCTTAATTATTAATTATTATATATATGTATTTTACAAAGGTTCAATGTGTCCAAGATTGATTGGAAATTATCCATGTCAAGCAAGATAAAAACACATCAGCATCACGCTCCCGGGTGGTTATTACAATTTGGGGCCGATTTTAGTCAAAACAAGACGAACTTGACTCTTTACCATAATTTAGGTTAAAGACAAAAGCATTCAAAATGTATTTAGACAGCATCCGAAAATCAGCCGTTTGGCGGTCATAATTCGTACACCTCCGAGGTTACCCTTTAGGTAATGAGTGGTCTTAATTGTCCCTGCAGGTTGGGGACATTTATAGTGAGGTGTCAAACCGGAGCCGCCTTAAAGCCAACTGTCTATTCCTCCTTACTGGCTTTTGTCCGAGTCAAGGTCTGAAAGAAAAACACTTTACAGCGGGAAAACGTGTGTGATGCAGTTTCATACTCACGAAATACATTTTCAATCATCCTTTTTGACATTTCCACTTTGGACAGACATGTAGTGAAGTATGTGTCTGTCAAATCATTCTCCATTATCATCTCAAAATATCTTTATCTGTAAGACAAGGGAAAAGACAGGGACAAATCAATCCATAATGTAAGGCAATAAGGTATTTATATATAGAAATTAAATTGAAATGTTTAGATACATCACCAAAAGAGGACACAAGTTGTGTCAGTTTGTTCTGTTAGGGGAAACAGATTACCCTGTTGAGGATTGGAATCAACTTCAATAAGGTGAAATATATTTAAATGGGATGAAATGAAAACAAAATGAAATATGAAAATATGAAATCAGAAAATGAAATATGAATTCAGAAAATGAAAATATGAAAGAAATAAAATTAAATGAAAAATATTAATTCTAAATATTAATTCTCCAAACACATTCCCTCCCGTTTGCCACAGCCAAAAATATTGGGTGTGACAAAAATTGTTTTGTTTGATGTTTGGAGGCAATATGGTTAAATGAGAAACAGATGGTCCAGAGGTACAGTAAACCTTGTGGATGGACAGTGATTCTGCTCACTGTCAGAGTTAGTGAGCTTCCAGGCCTGTGAGGGGGGAAATGTACCATAAAAAGATAAGGCTTTCCAAAACAATAGTTAGCGAGGCCTCTCTACTGAAACTCAGCCTGATGGGGGAGTAATCAAAGTGTTTTTACTCATTAGAACACAGACAAAAGGATGAAAAATGGAAATAAAAGATATAAAATATAAATAGTAATAATAATTATAAGCCTCTTTCCCTTTTTTTTTAACACATGGTCTGCAGTCCATGTGTTAAGAATGGTGAAAGTAAATGTTTTTGGTTCATGTCCATAAGATGTGTTTAAAAGAACAGGATTACTAAATAATTGAGGATCTAGAGTTAAAATGTTGAGTTGGCGACATTTGACCTTGGAGGCCAGATGTCTTCTAGCAGACCGACACACATAGAGCTTCAGTCACACATCCACATACACGCACACGCCCATGTGCACGCACGCAGAGACACAGTACGTGCACACCCTCACAGGTATGGTGTTTTTCACACACAAGACAGGAGGACAGGAGAAAACTGTTAAAATAAAATAAACAGTCATAAAATTAAACTGGTAAAAAATAAAACTGAAATTAAACAGTCAGTCAGTCAGTCCAGTCACCTGACCTGCCGTCAGTGGTAGCGAGTTAGTGGAGTTCCACTATACCTGTCTTCCCAGGTCGAGTCCGTCCTGTCCCATAAAATGAAATAAATAAAGTAAAAATAATCCCTACCCCCTGTCATTGGTGAAAAAGAATTAATACATTAAGGAGAAAAAAATTATTAAGACGTTAGGAGCATCATATATAAACATTCAAATAAACCCAAGCGTTGGTTGTTATCAGTACGAGTGTAGTCATACAAGAGTGAATGAGATCCCTTTTTAGAGAGAGAGAGAGAGACAGTCATATGTGTAAATAATTCCTAGTTTTGCAAACCAGGCAAGTGAGTTAGAACACAAACAGAGGGAGAAAAACCCAAGACAGATTCAAATAAGACAGATTCAAATATAACCCCAGCACATTGTTATCAAGCCCTGTATTAGAATGTAAACAGTAGATTATACAGAACAAGAGCGAATGAAACCCATTTTTGAGAGAGAAAGAGAGAGCAAGGTCACACAGAAACTGAAACGGCTCGTGGCCTCTCAAGGTAAAAATAAGAAAAAATGAAAATAAAAAAAACAATTCCAGCCCCTCATAGTTTTTTTTTTCAAAATAAAACAATAATAACACATAGGCCGTGCAGCCTATAAGCAGCGTAAGCAGCTCACGCGAGCAGCAGGCATTGAGCAAGCAAGCAGCATAAGCCAAGCACATATTGTACCATATTGTACACAGGAGTAGCACCGCTCACTTTATACTTGGTTTGATTTTCCTGCTTTCATAATAGACAAACCGAAATGTAACCAGGGGAGGAAAATTGATTAGAGATGATTAGACAGACAATATATCAAAAACATTTACCGATGGGTTTGTCAGTCAGAACTTGATTTTTTTTTTCTTTCTTTGTTTTCTCTCAGAAGTCGTACTTAGTCAAAAGTAAACAAAATATATAGTACCATCTGGACGTCCCCAAGGTCAAAAGAGCGTTTGTTCTTTTCGGGACATTGTAATCCATGAAAGTCACGTAGCAGATCGACAAGCTCACAACGCGTCCCATCGCATTGTGAGTGAAAGGGCAATGCCAGCCAGGTTCGGCTGGGGGGGGGGGGGGGGGGGGCTCTGTCAAGCCCTTCACGCATCTTGAAAACATGGTTTGCGTCCTCTGTTCCTTCCTAATGAGGTTTGAACATCCAGTGGTATCCAGCAACACATCCAGTGGCAATAATGTCAGCTTCGCACATATCCATTGAAATGTTCCAGGAAAGGTTTTAGGTATTGCTGGTAAATGGGAGTTCCCGATGATCTTCCAGAGTGATGTGAGGTCCGGGTTAAAAAAAAGGTTCTAGGTTTAGATTGTAACATCTCATCCGTGTGTGTCCAGGATTTACACGATAAAAACACTGCTTCTCGGAGCAGGGGGCTTTTTTAGCTTGAATGGTCATGTTTCTTAAAAATGTTCTTGGAGCGCTGAGATAAAAAGCTCCTGTATTCAACATCTCAGAGTCGCCTGAGACGGAAATAAAATAAATAATAAAATAAGATAAGACTGAGACGAAAACGAAGACGTGTAAGCGTAAAGCATGAAGATTTCCGTCAGAACGTTCTGTTCTGGAACATAAAGGAAATCTACCAATTAAAATAACCACGCTATTTCTTATGTGATTAAGTAGCTGGAAACAGCTATTATTGATAAAATAACCACGCGATTTGTTATGTGGTTAAGTGGCTGGGTTATGCACTGGCCAAGAGATTCTCCCTTCAGAACAATTGCTTTTGTTCTGGGTACACTAAACAAAATTGTGTAAAGATTTCCTTCAGGACAGAAATAACTTTCGTCCTGGCAACACTAAACTGGAGTCTCGTGCTAAATAACACCAACTAATAATATGGACAAGCATGAATCTGTGACCAACAGTCTGCTATGTCCTCAGAACAGGAAACCGCAGTCCCCTATTCTGTTACTCAAACGTGCAACGAAAAGCGATAAAACAATAGACTACAAAACATTAAACAATAAAAACGCAGCTTGGGCTAGAGGTAGCAATTCTCTAACTTAGCCGGTACAAATCTTTAAGTACTTGACCCATCTGTGATTTTCAGTCCAAAAAGGCATGAATAAAATCAAAACTTACACTGTGTGCTTTATACACACTTCTCAAGTCCCATGGTAGTTTCTCCGCGCGCAGGAGAAAAAAAACATGTGGGAGAGAGTCATCATATCCGAATTCCTTTCTCCATATGGGCAAAAATGGTGCAATTGTGGGGCACCTAGAAACAACCTGTTTCATTTCCTCATTGTCTATCTTAGCCGTTACGGCTGTTATCAGTTCATTCTCCAAGCTTTGGAGAGAGGCTTCAAGCTCAAAAAATGGTGTTGTTCCGTTTGTAAAAAGGTTGTTTAGATTTCGGCAGGTGTTTTCTGCCTCCCTGTGCTCGGGGCGTCCCAAGGTAATTTCTCCTCGCGCAGAGGAAAAAAAAACGTATTTCAGCACAAGCTTAAGTTTGGTTATCCTCTTGTTTTCCTGAGGATGTCTAGTTGAAGGACCCCAGTTGATGTGCAGCCACATTGTACAGACACCAGGGTAGGAATTTCAGGGAGGCCATGAAGGCCATGGCCGTCATGCCCCTCAGTTTGGCCTTGTGCCCCTTCAAAAAATGGCATGTCCTGAGGCCACAGTGGCCTTAATGCCCCAGCTAACTGTACCGCTTCTCCTCTGTCTCTGTCTTGCCAACATGTAGACACCAGTGTCTCTTTCTTGTCATGTAGACACCAGTGTATCTTTCTTGTCATGTAGATACCAGTGTCTCTTTCTTGTCATGTAGACACCAGTGTCTCTTTCTTGTCATGTAGACACCAGTGTATCTTTCTTGTCATGTAGATACCAGTGTCTCTTTCTTGTCATGTAGACACCAGTGTCTCTTTCTTGTCATGTAGACACCAGTGTATCTTTCTTGTCCATGTAGATACCAGTGTCTCTTTCTTGTCATGTAGACACCAGTGTCTCTTTCTTGTCATGTAGGACACAGGTGTCTTTTGTTGAGTCCACATTTTTAAACCAATGCAGAATCTTTGGTATTTACAATCTGATCCCTGCTCAGCCCTGCACCAATCAATGTATTTATGTCACAGCAGATAGTCTACATAGGCCTATTACATTTAAAATCCTTAACCCTTAAATTCAATTAATTCTTTCAATGGACCAAAATCTTGTTTTATTTGATGGCCTTTCTGCCCTGGCATTTGGCCTTTGTGCTCTCAAACAATGGACAACACCAAAGGCCAAGTGGCCTTGCCCCTAAAATGATGAAATTCCAGGCCTGACAGATAATGATTTATATGATGTGCAACATCATCATATAAAATAAAACTAAAATGCCATCACTGAGTCATCTCTGAGTCCTGCATGCTCTCCGACTGACCAGAGTTCTGTGACGGGCAAAGCTCCAGTGTAAGTAATTAGGCACGGCTCAACAAAAGCCCCCCTGATTTTCCACAGTAGGTTTGCGGTTGTATTGCCCAGCGGTGCTATCACTAACTCTGTTAGGCGTTGCAAGGAGTTAGGTGACGGCAGACTGAAACAAATCAGATTAAGCGGCTTAATGTTTTGTTGGGATGAAATCACGTGACAATCATCCGTCTCTCACGGGGACCATTTAACACACGTCAGAGTAATGATCTCTTGTGACATTTCGTGGCTGGCAGGCAGTAACCTTGTATCTCCATATTTCAACTTTTTAATGTTAGTTCTTTTTTCGTAAATGAATGCCCTTCTTCATTCCACAGCGTCACACAAAGGTAGCAAAAATAGCCGATCTACAGGCTCACAACACAGCGATGCGACATGTTGTAAGCTTGTATCCACAACTTTCCAACATCCCATCGTGCACTGCGCAGAATGTGCAGGCAGCTTCCGGCGCCGCAGCCGAGAGTGATCTACAAGCTCACAAGGGTTGCATCAGCGACGTGACGTGAGCTTGTATGTCTGCTGTTAACCGGAAGTGTCCTGCAAATAATGCTACAGTAAATTCTCGCGGAAACAGGTGGATATCTGCTTACTTTTGCTTTTTTGTGCAAGTGAAAGTGGTAAAGTCTAAGAGTGTACTAAAGTAACTACTACATTGGATCCATTGGAACACAGGCTATTTTCTCCATTTTATGAAAAGTAACAGTTTTGGACAGGACAAGGTTTCCACCCGACAATTTTGATTAATTTTCTCCAGCTTCCGTGCATCTACAAAGCGCTCGCGACTCTGGACCTGTGTATTTGTTCACAACACAGACCATAGGCCCGATTCTCTAATGTGTCTCCTGTACTTGGACGCCCACGTTGTGGTGTTGACTCAAGGTCCACCTGGATATGTGTGTGCATGTGCGTGTGCGTGTGCGTG